>NC_040020.1:4060256-4305907 GCF_000972845.2 Larimichthys crocea
AATTAGTATAATTGGTAACACCTGTGTTTCCCCTGCTATTCGATGTCAAAATGGCCACTGTGAAAATAGTGAGACACTCATATCTGAGAAAAAAAACTAAACCGCCAGCTCAGTAAATGTAAAATAAATAAAAAAAGTAGTGTACATTTTGTTTATCTCTGCTGAGAAAAAAAAGGTCTATTTCCATTGTCTATTTTGTGCCATTTCCCTGTGGGACATGTTTTTTTTATTTGTACAGAAATGTTGTCTTAACAAGAAATGCACAGGTGCATCTAATAACGTTAATGATGGTCAGTAATTCATACCAGTGAACTACGCAGAATACAAGCTTTGCAAACTTTAAGCAGCTAATTAAATACAGATAAAGATTGATTGATAGTATATGATGCACATTTTAGAAGTAGGCCCATTTTTCAGCATGGGACAAACATTGTCCTATTTTAACCGGTTTTCAATGTTGCATTCTTGTAATCTGATATACTTTTATGGTTCTTTTTGTTTGTTTCTGTTATTTGCTGTCTACTCATTTATTGTAAGGTGTCCTTGGGTGACAGAAAGGTGCCTATGAAATATATATATATATTTTTTATTATTATTAAGTTTGTCATCATGACCACCTGCCCAGTCCTGAGCCTCCACTGGACCTCTGAAGGTGGTGCTTTGGTGTCAGTACATTACTAGTTAGCTTTGAGATCTATAAGTTGCCAAGTGGAGGCAGGCCTTCGTGGATCAGACTTGTTTTGTCCAATACATCCAGACACAGATGCTCGTTTGGATTTAGATCTGGTGTACATGCTGTGCATCACATGGGATGTCAAAGAAAACATGATTCATCAGATCAGGCCTCCGTCTTCTGTTGCTCCATGATGCTCACATGCCCATTGTTGGACTGGTCTTCGCTCCACACACACAAAACAAACTGTGATGCACTGTTATGGAATTTTCTATCCTTAGGTAACACGAGGTCACGTGTGGGCCTTGAGGTCCTCGGCAGTATTAATTGTTTGTCTTTGACTAGGTGCCACCATATCTCAACACTGTGGTGGCCAGGGTCAAGAGACCTGTTGCTGCCTTCCTAGACATAATAGATAGCTGTTGACGTTCCAATCTGTGTAAACAGACATCTCTGTCTCCAGACTAGAATATGCTGACAATAACACCTGCATGGGTAAAGACATTCTCTTTGACTAATTCTGGGCATATAGTATTTGTGGTGTTATCTTTTGGTTTAAAGTCGATCCAGCAGGATGAGTTTGGCAGAATGTGAGACCGACTCAGGCACTTCTGATAAACTTTGAGAGTGTCTCTAATTCTCCTTGGCCAAGCGTCAATAAATAATACAGCATAAGACATCGGAGGCTCCTGAACACTTTCTTCCTTCCTGACCTTACCGTTGACCTTTGACTTCAGCAATTTCTCCACAACAATGCACTGTCACCTTTCTGTCAGAACCAGCATTAACTCTTTCAGCAGTTTGATCTACAGATTGGACCACACAGGCCAGCCTTCACTCCCCGGCGATCACTTTTGATAAGTGCTGATCACTACAGACCTGGAGCACCCCACCAAAGCTGCAGTTTTGGAGATGCTCTGACCCAGCCTGTTGCTCAAATCCTTATTTTTATCAATTTTTCCTGTTTCTTACATAAACTTTGAGGACTAAATATTCACTTGCTGCCTAACATATCCCACGTACGGACAGGTGGCCAGTCAGTGGTCATAATGTTATGGCTGGTTGGTGTATAATACATAATAGTTTAACAGTCACAGGGGACATTTGTTACTTTTAATGATTTCTGATTATACTTTAGATACTTAATATAACAACGTGTTTTTAACAGAGTGGTGAAGTGTTTGCAAACTAGTCACTTGACTTTATTTTTCATGCTTTCCTTTCAAGTCCTGATTCACTCCGTTGCCATCCTGAGGGTCAGCAGCCTGATACAGAACTTGTACCTCCAGAACCGATGCTCCAAACACTAATGTACGACCCTTCTTCAATTGTTACAACTTCTATTATATTGTGTCTTTTGATAAAGCAAACAAATCAAAATCCAATGCTCTGTTATTTTTGTTTTTGAACAGACAAAGAAAAAAGAGACAAGACCACAGAGCTAATCAGAAAATCAGCAAGAATAGGCACGACCTCTACGCAGATGAACTGGTGGGTCCATTGGAGAAATTGCTGAAATGTAGACAGAACAATAGATTTGAACAGTTATGTAGACTTATAAATAAATTATAGAGATATGGACTCAGAGGAGGTGCCGGACATGTATCTTAATATAAGGCGTTGTTCTCTGTGTGATTTCCAGGAGCGTTTAATCGTTGGCAGGAAACCAGAAAGCACAGCTGACATCATCCCTGAAGGAGAGATCGTTCTAACCATCAACGTCTACTACCCGATCACTTCTGAAAGAGTGAGCTTCCTCGGGATCTCCAAATCTGACCATCTTTTCCATTTTTTCTGTTGAATGTTAATCTCCATGTCTCATGACATTGTCCTCGTTCTTCCTCAGATTAGCACCTCCAGGCCCCACATGAGTCTGCTGATGACGGGCTCTCACAGTTTGGCAGAGTTAAGAGACGCCATCTGCTGTGTCAGCGACTTGCAAGTGTGCGGAGAGTTCAGCAACACGCCGGACTTAGCTCCAGACTTCATCAGCAAAGTAAACAAGCGTACAGTTCATCTGAAATCCTAAACACACGCACAAGACTGACCCATAAACCCTAGAGATAATCTTTTCACGTTTTCTGTTTCAGGATCTTTTTAAGTCATCGTTCTTTTTCTTCGAGGGAGTTTTCTATAACGACATGCGATTCCCCGAATGTCAGGACATCAGCAAGTACGTTTTTATGTGGCTTTCTTTTTAAACTTTTACCTATTGCAAGTAGAACCTATAAACCGTCATGAAGTGCCTTTTAATATTTATAAAGCAGGCCATGAAATCTCAAAAGTTCACAGATGGTGGCATGAACAGGGACATCTTGATTTGAGAGGATATTAATTGAATCCTTGTGATTCCAAGATCTTGACATTTACTGAAATAATCACGCTCAAAGATGGCGGGTAGAAATATTTGGGGTGGAACATCGCACTTGATCTGCTTCCAGCCACAATGAAAAAACCACAAAGATCAAAATAGTTTAATGTGATTCATAACGTGTATAAACTGATCAGGCACACGTATCTGAGAGGACATTTCTTTGTGTTCATAATACAGGACTACCATTGAATGGGCAAAGGCTCGCAACTACCCAGCCTACACCCAGGCCAAGATGGAGGACACACGATTCGTGGATCTGACGATTAAAGTGGGCTTCCCGTACCTCTACTGTCACCAGGGAGACTGCGAACATCTCGTCATCATCACAGACATCAGGTCAGAGCTGTTTCTCGTCTCATCTCTGTGATCCAGCTTCTCAAGACCCACCGAGCCTTTTACTGAAAGGTGTAATAATTTATCAACATGTATCATTTGAGGCTATTTGATAGGCTGTTTATTTCATTAAATAACACGGTAGTTGCCGGATAGGCTATGACTTCATGGACCATTGGTGTGTGTCATCTTTACAGGTCTTACATTACACAACAGCTCCTCTGGTCCTGGTGAAGTAAATCATAAAACTCATTAAATAAATAAATAAATAAATAAATACTGTTAGTTCAATATAACAGGATTATGGTTTCATATCATGTTGGTCAGTGCTTGAATAACACTGTAGCTTTAAGGAGGGTTTTGGACCATGTGCTGTATGATCTGGATGTGGGTGCTCCTCAGCACCCGTAGACCTTCTGCTGGCTCCAGGCTGAATCTCTTTCAGTAGCCGGATAATAACTGGAACCTGAATCCCGGCTGGCTGACAGCCAGAGAGCCTGCAGCTCAATAAGTCAGAAAAAAGATGACACAACACAGATAGATTTTGATCAAATCGAGAATGAATCCGCTTTCAGACGTAAGACTGGATTCATCAAAGTAGTTATATTCAAACAGTGACCTCCATGACTGTGAAGCCTAAAAACGCTCTGCTGACTCATTTGGGTCAGACTTTTGATCTAGAATAAAATATCTCCTGAATAAGTGGATCACAGTGAGGCCATGACATTTACAGTCCCCAGATGATTAATCCTAATAATTTTGGTCATCGTCTCCCTTTTAATAAGCGACTATACTTCTGTGTAGTTATACACGGTGGTTTGGTCTGAAATAAAGCACTTCGTTGTCAGGTCGTTCTCACAAGACCTTCTAGCTAATTTCCTTTTTATCATACTAGTAAATGCGTAATAGTAGATGGTCTGTGAGCTGTATCTTTGGCGTGAGCAGGGTAACCACACATGAAAGCAGCTCTTAATATCACAAATGTGAGACAAATCTGAGTCGTCATAACTCTCCCTCTTACACACTACAGGCTGACCCATAAGAGCGACTGCCTGGACAAGAAGCTGTATCCACTTCTCATACGAAAGGACAGACTCCTCACACAGAAGTGCACCGTTTGCCACCTCTTCATTGGCAGGTGTGTATAAATCAGCAGTGCATTAACATCTTTGGTGTTTTCTAAACCGTGTATACAGGTCTAACGTCTCCGACTCTCTCCAGATGGTTTACGACCAACGACCAGTATGCCCCGAGTGACCCGTGCCTCTTCTGTGACAAGTGCTTCAGGGCGCTGCACTACGACACTGCAGGCAACAAGCTGGGAGAGTTCCTGGCCTATCCATACGTGGACCAGGGTGCATTTAACTGATGCATTGATTTAATGCTGTATAATACAGTTCAATGTTTTATATTTCTGAAAGAAATGTTTTCATATTTGGGAAAGTTATATTTATTTAAAGAGAAATTCGTTTTTGGACAACAATGCTTTGATTTTACAGAGTTTCTTGTTTAAAATAAAACATAAAATTACCTAAAAATGGTTTATTTATTCAGGTGGAATCATTTCAAGGCCCAGTAAAGTTGCACTCAAGTCCTCAGATGTCATTCTGTCTTCTCTGACACTAAAAACATGGTTTCAAATTTTATATATTTCTATTGCTTAAACCTGAAATATTCTTTACTAAAAAAAAAAAAAAAATCATCTATATATATATACACATTGAGCCAAAACATTAGCATGGGTCAGCAGCTAAACTTTACCTTTCTATCAGAACCAGCATGAACCTTTTCAGCAGTTTTAAGTTACGGTAGCTTGTCTGCTAGATCGGACCAGCCTTTGTTCCCCAGCATTAGTGAGAACGAGCCTTGATCCTGTCACTGGTTTACTGATTTTCCTCGTCGTCTAACCATCATCATGTGGCCCTTGTCAAAGTCGCACAAATCATTACGCTTACTCATTTTTCCTGCTTCTAACAACGTCAACTTGGTGGACAGAATATTCACCTGCTGCCTAATATATCCCACCCACTGACTGTTAGTCACTCAACCTGTCAGTGGTGACGATGTTATGGCTGGTCAGTGTATATTTTCAAGATTCTCAGTTATTCAGCTTGTTCAGTAGTATGATTAGATGTGAATGACAGCAGCTTGGCAACAATAGCAACTCATCACATCAGGACACAACAATGGCTCCCTAGACTTTGCCCATTTCATCACAGGGGCTCTTGTTGTCATCGAACAGGCAACGTCTTAAAATATATTTCAAACTTTATCAATAGATTAATCAAAAGAAGAGTATGTGACAGCAGTGTTTAAGATGATTTCTGTGTGAATATATGATTACAGACAAAACAAAAGTACTATATCGTATGCGCTACTTTATTATTGGCTGCTGAAACAGGTCATCAGACAGGCACAAAAAAAAAAAATACTCTTATTTACATCTATGTTAAAAACGACCAACTTTTAAAAACATTTTGAACATGGTTGAAAATTGGCAAAATAAACTTTGGCAAATTTTCTGTTTGGCTATCTGAAGTGAATATGCATCTAGAAAATGTTAATGTACTAATCATTATAAGACACGGTCATAGAGCTCCTAACTACGACTAAACCTGTGTACCTCCAGTAAGTGAAGTTAAGATCAAACTGTTGATTCTGTAAATGTAAAAAGCAAGTTAAACGCACAAGAAACGATACGATAGAACAATCAGAAAACGTT
Organism: Larimichthys crocea; assembly: GCF_000972845.2. Lineage (NCBI taxonomy): Eukaryota > Metazoa > Chordata > Actinopteri > Sciaenidae > Larimichthys > Larimichthys crocea. The sequence continues at coordinate 4,066,359 of NC_040020.1, forward strand.
CTTACTCTTCACACTGATTACTTAAACCAATGAGACACGAGCATGTGACAAAAGGTGTCTGAAAAGCAAAGATTACACAAAGTAAAAAAATAAAATATGCAGTCAGTCAGTTCAACTTGAGGGGGTTTGATGTGCTGAAACCTTTGAGCAGCAACAATGACACAGACAGTCAGTAAACTGGAAACCAGTGATCGTTATCGGTCATCGAAAGGAACTGGAGTGGAGATCCCAGTTGGTCAGCCCAGTATGGACAACAGTTGTTATGAGTACAGCAGCAAATATCTTCTCTTTTCTTCAAGGATGCAGGACTCTCAAGTGGACTCTTCCTGAGCTTTGGGGACACTACAGCCAAAGACGAGAAACAAATATGTTAAGACAGGATCGTAGCTTCTTCCTCTGCGTGCTGTCAGAAACACACGAATGAACCACACTGGTTAATCTTAGAGCCCAACCAACATATGGGTTGGCTGATATCGGCCTATAGCAGACACATTGGTACTAGGTGTATATGTTGTCTAATATGTGCTGATATAACTGTTTTTCTTTGTATAAAATGCAGGAAAAAAAATGCTTTATCCAAGTGTTGATCCTGCGTTCACACCGATGTTGTCCTTCACTTTTAGGGACCATTAAAGGGGGAACACAATCGCGCACTGTTGTATAAACTACCTGTGATTTTCTCCCACTGAGGTGTCTTCAAGCAGCTTCTCTCTCTCCGCCTCTTGCTTCTTCTCATCGGGGCTGATATCACCGTTTGTCATCTTGTCTTTAGGCGGTGCAGAGACATACACACACACACACACAGTCAGTCATACAGAACATCACTTACAAATCCTAAACCACCGCAGAGAGGAGAACTCGCAGGAGCATGTGATGACACATGCCGAGCTCCAGACCTTACTTGGATAAATACAATTTTCCGACAATTTGGCATGCCTTTGCTGTAGAAAGGAGAGCCTTCACATTTTGGTAGGAAATACAGTACAGGCATGTGAGGGAGTCAATAGAGCAAGGATGTGGCTGCGGACCTCTGATTACAGTCAGTGTTTAATACTGAGAATTTTAACCAGAGAGATCCTGTGATGTCCAAAAGAGACTGACTGGTTAGCCTCAGCGTCTCTGTTGGTTTTTATACGTGACTTAGCTGGTCATACTCGATTTACCAATAACCAGCAGACGTGCCTCATGATTATGGGTCACAATTTTGATTTTATACTGGAAAACTAATCAAACTGAGCTTTGAAACTCAAAGCTCTTGATATTTACCAATTAAGACTCGCCTTAGGCTGAAAACTGAAAACAGTAGTTGCATACTGTTGAGGATGAACTTCTATTTCCTCGTGTCATCTGTTTGAAAAAAAAAATGGTTGTCTTGTTTTGGTTATCTGAAGGCGATGTGCTCAGTTGGCTCTTTAATAAAGAGATTTCTGCCTCAGCAATATTTTAGAGACGTTTAGAGATTCTGCAGTTACGCCAACGAGAGATTAACAAGACGATGCTGCAGCAGAGCGGTGGTAAAGACAAGTTACAGGCAGTGAGCGCTTACTGTCGTCCGTGTCAAAACTTGAAACCTCCAGTACTAATCAACCTTTAATATGGAAAATCGCTCAGTCTATGCTCACATCATGAGCTCGGATCGCGGTTGCTGATTTTCTTGAATGAACTTTAACTCAGCTTAAGTAACAGCACTGGAAACATGCAAAATCCCCCCTGGGGCAGTAATACCCTATGATAATAAACCATGCACCCCATGTGAACAAAAGTTTGAACAAGCAGCTCCAGTGAAACAGAAAGAGAGCAACCTTAAACGACCAAATGTTCAAACAGTACATAAAATAAACGCTTGATAATAATCAACCTGAGCTCCAGATGTCATTAAGTCATTAATTAATTAATAAATAGTACCCGAGTTATTTTCCTTGGCTTGTTCCACTCTCTTCAGTGCTCCTTTCTTGGCTTCCTCGTGCTGCCGCTGTTCAGCTAAAGACTTGTTGAGCACCTGGCTGAGCACACAGTCGCCTTCTCCAACCAGGAACATGCTCTTAAACTTGTTGTACAACATGGTGGCCTTGTCCATGATGTCCTGGCTGGCCTTGAATCTGCGAATCTAAAACATGGATGAAAAGACTTGCATCAACAAAGTACTCAGAAACACACCCTGATGTAGTTTGATTATTCAAAATGTGTTTAATTTGAGTGACTTTTTTTTTTTAAATCCACCTTTTTGAGCGTGGCAATGAGTTCACTGTGTTTCTGCAGGTGCTGGGTTGTGACTTGAAGTGCACCGATCTCATCTAATGCATCCAAGCACTTCTTCACATCCTAGTGAGGTGGAAGCAAGAAAAGATGTACAGGTTAAAAAACACAATTCAAACACTGGAGCAACACTGAAGAAATGTAGCAGATTGTCAAACTTAACCATGGTGTCTTAACTCTATATGTCCTTTATTATTCAGTATCTAATGGGGAGAGAAAGATGGTGTACTATCCTGCAGGAAGTACAAGGGATCAACACAAACTTAAAAGCGGTCGCCAGGATGACAACCATGTTCTCGAAACTGAAAACATTTTTATTCACTATCTGCTTTAAGTACTTAAGATATTATGCAGTTCACAAATGGCAACCTGGCAACTGTCGAGCCCTGAATGCCATTTTTAAAAAGGTGTAAACAAGAAGGATGCACTGGGTCAGCAGCAATTTTGAGGCACAAAACAAGATTCACAGCAATTTCACAAAACCCAGATGGAGCACGGTAAAGCCTGCGTGGTGGCTTTAAATGGATACAAGACAGCGTTCCTAAAACTGTCCTAATTCAGGACATTACGAGAAAGTCTCTGACTGTCTTGGATCACATAAGATGAATGTTAGCGTTTTTTTGTTTTTTTTTAATTACCATCTATTTTTGGCTCTGATTGAATAAAAGGGAACTAATTTTAAAAGATCCTTCAAACATCGGTGTCCATCCTGGGGTCATTCTGGGTCACTAACACTGTGACAAATAACAGCATCTGACTCTCACATTGCTGAGCTCTCTCTCCATGGCCCACTTGCAGTAAACTATGCTTTTGTGTGTTTTAAGGTCACGCACAGACTTCACTTGACTTAACACACAAAGTAGATCTGTGATTCTCCAAATTTAGTAAACAGCATTTCACGACATGAATTTCTGCATGAACTACTTTGTCTGAGCCTTTTGTCTTCTTGTTGGTCCGGAGCAGACAGTGTGAGGTACTTATGAGCGGACAGTGATTAGTACGACTCACAGCATTGTCAATCTTCAGTGATATCTTGATTTCGCTGTGCAGTCGCTGCAGTTTCAAGTCAGTTGATATTTCTGCGGAGAAAAAAAACAACAGAACTTTAAGTGTGAATTTAATGAAATGAATGTGAACTTGTGAGAATGTGTTTCTATTTGTTTAAGTTAGTTACATTTTTCACAGGAGCTAAATTAAAAACAGAGCTTTTTTTTTTTTTTCAGAGCAAGGAGACCACCTTATTTTTAGTCTGACAGGAAGTGAAGTTGCTCCTTGCATAAACCAACTGCGTTTCTAATATTTCAACTTGAGTATTACTCACCCTTTTTCTTGACTCCTGTCCTCTCTTCATTTTTCTTCCCATCATCTTTGTTCGGCCTACAAGACGAGACACAAACATTGTCAACAAAAGCAGCTGATGAGTAAAATAAAATGTATTTGATTCATTTACTGCTATATTCAAGTTTTTCTCTCTCTCATACTATTGTAAATGAAATACTTTTGCGTTATTGGCTGTTGGTCAGACAACAATAGGAAATGTGTGAACATCCTTTCAGGTTCTGGTAACCTCTGATGGGAAGTGTGTGTAAACATACTCTTTCAGTTCATCTGCTTTCCGCCGCCTCACGTCTTTGTCCATTTCTGCGATTTTCTTTCTGCCTTTGTTTTTCTGAGATTGAAAGAAATCAAAATCATCTGCATGAAAGCATCATACAGGCTGTTCAACAAATTCTAACTGAAGATATCTGTGTGGACCAGACACCTGCCTCTTCATCGTCAGAGCCTGAGGAGGTGTCATCCTTGGACTGCTTCTTCTTCTTGGCCTCGGGCTCCTTCCCCTCTGCATCCTTTACTTTGGCCTCCTCCTTCTTTCTCTTCTCCTCCTCTCCACTCTTGGACTTGTCCTCTGCTGCCCTCTTCCTCTTTCTGTCTGACTCGGCAGTGTCCCTGAATGGAAGAGACATGGTGATGAAAGTGAAGACGACATACTTCTCCATCTGGAGAATGAGTCTCTGATTCTGATGACTGAAATAGTTAAATATAGATGCAGACATCCAGTGAGTTTAGCCCACATTTATGTCAAATGAAGTTGTTTAGGAATTCGAGTGTAGAGCAGAAACTTGTGATTATTGAATATTAGCATTATTTCTTTACAAGAAAGGATCGTGAAGGCAGTGTACTAGAAACAGACGTGTGTGTGCGTGTGTGTGTGTGTTGATTTTAATGTAGTTACATTTCACTTCCTGAGCCTTGCTGCTCCTGCTGCTGCTGCTGCTGAAGCAAAAGCAACTTCTCACTTTTGGGCTTCCTGCCTCTTCGTTTCGGGCCCTCTGTGCCTGATTAAAATAGACACCACACACACAGACGCACCATAAATCCAAAATGCAAAAGTAGACCTGAATGTTGTTGTGAAATAAAATTTGATACAGCGTCATTGTCCGACAAGTTCCACAGTCGATTTGATAAGTGTACCTGAGGGACTAACAGGACTGGCAGGAGCGTCATCTTTTTCAGTCTCCTGCTCGGCATCAATCTGGAAAGAAAATGATCACAAAGTGCTTCCTTAAAATTATTTTTTATGACTATAGACTCAGGGAAAGTAAACCCATTCAAAACACCACCAACCTTCTTCTTTCTTCCTCTCTTGGGTTTAGGAACATCCGTGGATTCTTTCTGTGCCGAGCCCTAAAAAGTGACACCTGTGGTTAATTTCAATACAGTCATGCCCGTTCGATTGTCTTCCCGTCAGTATAACAGCAGCAGCTGCTAAAACAAAAGTCAAGTGGACAACTTGGAAGAGATCGAGTCCGTCCAGTGTTACCCTCCTCTTGACATTTGGATCAATAGCGCCATCTAGTGTATAACAGTGATGTTACACTCTATGCAGGGATAAATGTGCCCGTGTTTCACCAACAATAACTGTGTCCAAACTCCATACACGCCGACTGAACACCACCTGTCCCTTCTTTTGGCTATATCACTGGTTTGTTTAACCAAATAAGGAGATTTTTTTCATTTACAAAAAGGAACATTTCATGTTTTAGTTAATCTAAAAAAATTCTAAATCACCAAACATGAAGATGTACAGTGTAAACTAGACTAGACAATGTGGGGAATGCCATTAAAATTACTTTTTTAGTATTCATATTATATCGCAAGGAACTGGGACACAGTCAATGAAAATATTTCAGAGACAGCAGGGTAAAAAAAAATCTAAACAAAATGAAATATTTAGTTACAACTTACCTTTCTCCAAAGTACACAGAAAGCCATGCAAAAGCAAAATATCATCAACTGATTGCAAAAACAGCATTAAAGTGAAAATATGTGGACAGGAAAAGGCAGGAAATGGAAAGCACAAGTTGTCAGGGTGGTCTCAGAAAGATAAAAAGAGAAGAAGGAAACACACGTCCCAATTATTTTTTTTTTTCTTATCACCACACACAGAGCTAATCCTAAATCAGTTTGATCCAGAGGCAGCTGTGCTTCCCTGATATTATTTAATCTGGTAAATTAGTTTTAGTGGCAACACAGGGACTGTTTTCTCAAATAGTTCGCCTCAGCGGCATTAACACAGCAGCAACCCCAGACGAGGCACTCTAATCAAAAACATCAAGCGCCGACACCATGTTTGTACCCGCCGACAAGAAACTCTGAATCAAAAACGGAAACAAACCACCAAAAAAAACACCAAAGTGTCACATGCGTTCCCACGGGGAGGGGATGAAGCGACCTGCACCGCTTTTTAATGGGATCCCAACATGCAAAGTACGTACATCCTGGTCCTGAGGACCCTGCTCAGAGATCAGAGACCCTTCCTCCTCCTCCTCATCATCCTCCTCCTCCTCCTCCTCATCCTCCTCCTCCACATTCTCATTCTCCTGCTCAGCCTCACTTCCTGGAACCTGAATGCACCCAAGACACAGCATAGGACGCAGTGTGGTGGGGTAAACGAGTCTTGAAAGGGAGAAAAGTTAGCGAGTATCCTTTTGTTCCACACACACACACACACACACACACACACACACACACACACACACACACTACTCTTAGCGTACAAGCCTTTGAATCTATTAATAAAAATGATACCGACAATTTGTAAACTACTGCCTGCACTGATATGTAAGTCAGTGTGAAGCGCACACACACATTAGAGAGAGAATAAAGAAGAAGAACAAAAGAAGAAAGAAGCGGACGACACAGGAACACACCAGTAGCACGTCAATGCAGTGAAGCGACTGCGTGTATATTTTATTTTACTTGTGACAGATCTGAAGAGCAAAAACTTACTTTGGATTTTATTCCCTTGTCATCTCCTTCCTCGTCTCCTTCTGGGCTGCTGTCCAAATCCTTTTCAGTGAAAGATTCTGGGGGCACGGGCTGTAAATCAAAGAAAATAAACTGATGAAGTCGAACAAATTGGCAGAAACACAATAACTAGGAAGCTCTGTACCAGCTATGCACATACACTAACGTCAGGGGGATTGGACAGGTGCGGGGAAAGACGTGGATTAAGCCAGATTTCACTGCCCAAAAGGGAATAAAAATAAAAGTTTCCCTTTTAAGTGTAGTGTAAAAGAGCTAGAACTCACTGAAAGTCTGCACGTGTAGAAAGTATTATTTAATGTGCAACAATGTTTTAGCGAATTTTAGTTGCCTCAAAGTTCATTTGATAACATAAAAATGAAGCAGCACAACCTGTATGTAGAAGATTACTTTTCTCACTCTCAACTGTGCACGGCACAGCGCGATACTGAAACGTTTCAAACCTCAAGTTGACAGCACGAATCATGAAGAGTTGCAGCAAAGTGAGAAAATGAACATGGCTGCAACAGGAAGACAACACATCTACCAAAAATGCCAGAGACGTAAATCTAAGCCTACGCTAAGCTTCTCCCAATAACTGTAAAACAAAAACAAAAAAAGACTTTAAACGTGATGCAGCTGCAGGAAGAGCTGAGTTTGCATCGACAGCGTATTAAACATTGCAGGAGTAAATGTCTGCTGTTGTTGTTTTACCACAAACTCCTCTCAGGTGGCTAAAACCTAAAAATAGAACTTAATGTATGTTTGGAAATCCAGGGAAAGCCCCCGCTGTTAGAAAAGTGACAAATCTCAAGGAGGCGTAGCATCTGAGGTAAGACGCTGAAGGATAAACACTGACAGACATCTTTGCTGAGGCGAGCGAGAGGAGGAAGATTTACCTTGGGTGCAGTGAGCTCAACTTTTGGGTTGTTCTCAATCTCCCACAATCCTTCGTTGAAGCCTTTCCTTTTGTTGGGCTTGGCGTATTTCTCTTTGTTGGGCTGGTACGGAAAGATATCTTTTGGGCCAAGAAATGCACTGTTTGAAAGAAAGAAGAAGAAGAAGAAGAAGAAAATCCAGAATTATGCAATATGTAACTGTCAGATGAAACAGCCGCAAGCAAACAAAACAAGACAGGTGATTTTTAAATGCAGCCGCTTCCAATTTAAACGTTAAGTTGTACCTGATCATAATAGATTCAACGTGTCTACGTGAAATATCACATGCTGGTTCACCTTTGTAGGCACAACGAGAGCCTGTCAAACTAAAAAGGAAATAAAGATTATTAGTGGTCGGTTACGAACGTTTCATGGGTGCCAAAGAAGAAGATGGGGAACTTGATATTTGATGGCTTCACGGCACCGTCTGGGACTTCATCGATCTGGTATGAGAAAGAAAACAAGGATTAAACGAAGAGTCATGAACAACAGAAATCCATCTGATTGGGTCCAAATTCAAAAGCAAACCGAGACTTTCAAACTTCAGCAGGCGTGTGAATAATCACCGTTTGCGCCTGTGGTTTGTGGGTGTGTGTGGGTGCTGTTTGCTCTTTCATTTTTACTCACATCGATGTGACGATGTGTGCATCCGACTGTAATTAAACGCTCTGTATTAATAAATGTGCCGCCCGTGCTTACTCTTGCTGGCCAGTGTGGGTAGCCCTTCATCTTGGCGAAGATCAGATCACCAGGTTTCCAATCCCGGGCCATGCTGCTGGAGGTATGACCAAAAGCTGCAGAGTGAAGACAGGTAAACACACACACACACACACACACACACACACACACACACACACACACACACACACACACACACCTTAGTGCATTTGTATGCAGGCAATCCAAGGTGAGGTGCATCTACACAGGCATGTACACAATTCATCCAGTGCCCCTCCCCCTAACCACCACCAACATCCTTCACAGTTCATTCAAACCTGACACACATGTTCAGCCTGACATAATAATAATAATAATAATAATAATAATATGAATCCCTGACACCTGGCAGTCAGTGTGAGCGTGCACAAGGTGTAAGCAGAGCTGCACGCCTCATCAACAAACAGAGACGAGGCTTTTGCAGCTTGTTTAACGACAGCAGCTCCCGTCACTGACCTCTGAGTTTGTGCGGACGTCTTGTGAGAAACTCGTAGTCCAGCGAAGTGTTGTTATTTCAACCAGGAAAACACACAAACACACACACAAACACACAAACACACACGCAGCTCCTTCTACCACCAGAGTCGGATGCACGTTTTCCGCTCCCGCGCAGGACGTCGACGGACTGAACCATTACACGCCAACACGGGGGGGGAGGAGGAGGAGAGCGAGGGCGAGTCTATTTCAAATTATTTAATGCACTTAAAAAAAAATACAACAGTGCCTGTGAAGTCAAAGTGTGACTGATAATGACGTTTAAATACAGAAAGTCACCTCGCTGCTACAAAAACATTTATTTATTTAAAAAAAAAAGAAAAAAAGAAAAGTGGGCGTCAACTTCCACACATGCGCTCTCGCCTCCAAATGTATAAACACCTTATAAACACGCTAAACGATCGTTGCCATAGAAACTAATTGGATGACACTAATTAAAAAAAAATATATATATATATACATACGACTCATGAAATATATGTTTAGTTATGTGTATATTAGTGGTTCTGGTGATCTCGGTATCTAGCTCCGCAGCTCCTGTTTGGTACTGATGCAGGATCCAGCTTTAATATTAACATGTAGGCTCATCCCCTGGTCCAGGATTAATGTAGATTTATATTTATTCTACTGATTATCAGCAAGAGAAGAGAAGAAATCCACCTTCTATGTTCACTTTCTTACACTGTAATCTTAAATCTTTAACCAAACATGTACTCCATGCACGAGTGTGTTCATAATTAACAGCTTTTCTTGTTAGACTGATGTACAACATGTGTACATGTGTTTTGTTTTGTTTTTATTAATGCTGTGTTGACTTCCTGACTCCATCTGATGGGCTTTCAGTGACCTCCAGTGGTAAGATCAGGTCTAACACATGAAGTGTGCAGGCATTGATATTGAGTGTGATGTGAATGACCAATAAAAGCTGCTATTAGAACTTATTTAACTGTGATTTTACAACAGTGCATCCCACAGTGAACTCTTTGAACAAATGATCTCATATTGTCCATGTTTCTAGAGTTTAAATGGTAGCCAGGGCTGCAACAGTTATCCTTTTAATAATCCAACTGATGTTCATCCATTGATTGTTTTTTTAATGGTCAGACACTACTGAAAAATGACCATCATAATATTCTGGATCCCAAATTCACGTCTTTAAATGTCTTGTTTTGTTTTTGTCAGTGATAGAAAACGCAGCTGGAACTATATAATGTTAAATTATAAATGATTAATTAGTGTCTGAGTATTATTTTTGTTAATTAAATCAACATACGTTTCAGTTCTAATCACAATACAAAACTTTCTCTTGTTTTAATTTTTGTCTGGGCTGTAAAAAAAACTTTAGGGGACATTTAACGGATAATTAAGAGTTTAAGAAAAAAAAAACAATCTTTACATAAGTAATCCACCAGGCTCTGAAGTACTTTATACTAAAAGAACACTGCAGATGGTGAAAGTATATGAAGGTGACCTCAACATTTGTGGCCGCACAGATACACAAGCAAGCTTACATAAATCCAAGTCTACCGTGCGGGTGCGTGCGTGTGTGTGTGCGTGCTAAAGACAATAGAAGATGCTGATAGTTGAAGGACAGGCTCATCAGCCACAGGGTCCCAGAGAGGGGGATAAGGGAGAAGAGGAGGCCAGGATGGGCCAGAGGAGAGTGGATGAGACAAAAGGAGACGAGAGAGGTGGAACCCAGGTCCATGCCCAGGAATAACTCACAGGAGCTACCAGGCCCCCTGCCCAGCCTGCGAGGTGAGAGACCTTGGTGTTGGACCCCAGCCAGCTTAGTGGGGTTCCTGCTCAGACACACGCTTGTAACGGAGGCCAGGGATGGAGCTATAGAGAGATGACAGTGTGTGTGTGTGGATATGAATGTGAGTGTGTATCCTTCACCCTGGCAGACGAAGTGTTGGCAGAACATCCCAACCCACTCTGTCTCTGAGGGCCACAAAGTCCTGCTATCCTTCCTCACTCATTTGTTAACCTGCCTCTCTTCTTTGCGGCGTCCTCGCTCACACGCTGAGAGAAGCTACTTTATATATGACCAGTGCCATTCAAAATCACCTCCCTACTTTAGTGCTGCCCTCTGGCCATCACGGCAATGAGACAACCCAGAAAGAGAAAGGAACAGTTAGATTTCAGGCAGTTAATTTGCCTCACGAGCTCTGCAACGTTTAGCGTAGATCTATAGAGCTGCTGCACGGATAAATGCTGCAGCAGCAGTTTGAAGAGCGTAGAGACGCACAGACAGGTGAGCTGCAGGTTCTCAGGTGAGCTCTGATGTCATAGTGAAATGTGCTTGGTCATGATTAACAGTAAAAACAAGTGAATGTTCTTGAGGTGGGTCAAGTATAAATTATTTTATATATTATATATTCTTCTCTTGAGTATTTTCATTTCATGCTACTTTATAATTCTACTTCTTAAATATCAATGGAAGTCTGCTACATTTATCTGAAGTTATCTTAGAAGTTAAGATTTTATGGACATAACATGATGGATTTATCAAATAAATAAATAAATAAATATATAAAACATTTCTACTTTTGCTTCAGGTCTAGGCTATCTGAAAGAGACGACAGAGCCACTGAATCTCAGGTGAGGTCTGAAAACAAATTCCAGCAGAAATATTTTGGAAATTTTGTCAGTTTTGAATATTAATTTAAGACTTAAATTTACATTATCAAGACAAAGTAACCATCGGATGTTTGGATAAAGTTGAACTTGAAACCTGTTTTATTGACCACAACAGTGAATTTCTTTCGATGAACCATCTTTCTGCAGAATCCAGCTCTGTGAGTGTTTGTATATGGGTGTACACAGATATTTCAGAAGACATTTCAGATATGCTGTCGCAAAACAGCCCATAAGTTAAAGGACAAACTTCCCAAAAGACTCTTTAACAGCTTAAAAAAATGAAGAGATCTCCTCCTAAGTAACCTCATCTGCCATTTCTCAGTGTAATTATTAATGCTGTTGAAAATTTGCAAAAGGTTTCCTCTGCTTCAAACTTTGACTCATTGATTTTAGGTCTTTGCACTCGCCTGTGTGGCACCATCTGAAGGGCACCTTTCCTGGACTTGAATGAGCGATGGTGTCCTTGAGCTCGTGTGTGTTTTTTATGTGTGTGTCATACACATGGATTGGCATCTTTCCCCCTTACTCCTGGCAAACCTTCAGCATGTTAGGGGAATGGACGGGGGTGCCACTGGAGAATGATAAAGTAGTCGCAAAAGACAGGTCAGTACATTCATTAACACCGTGGCAATATTTGTTAGTAAATACTGCTTAGTTTGGCAAGGACTTGGCAGAGAGGAATCTCATGTACATCAGTGTAGATGTTTTTCAGAGGCCATCCTCTTAAAGTAAAAAAAAAACAACAACTTTAAAATAAAACCAGCGGCGTCATATTTAATACACTTGCACGTTTGCTTCTGTGGACTGACAGTGAGTGCTCTGATTCATTAAGGGTGAGGATGGGAGACGGTACAGTTCATGGGATTTCTAAAGGAGGCGTCCAAGAGCTTCACACAATCACCAAGACAGCTCAGAGAGGCAGGAGCGAGGAGAGAAAGAGGGAGGGAGCAAAGGAGGAGGATAGAAAGAGTCAGGCCCTCGGACAGCAGGTGAGTGTGTGAAGGCAGGGGATGACAGATGCTTCTGTCAGCGTTCCAACAGTCGCCGCTTTGTGGGAGCAGCGCAGATGCCTCCTCCCCCTCTCCCTCCACGCCTTCCCTCCCCTCCCATCCCTCCTCGCCCTCCATCTCGACAGGCTGTGATGTGGGGATAACAAGACAGGAGCAGTCCTCTCAGCAGTAAAGTGACCACACTGGCACGGTACTACATGTGGACGGGGGAGAGGGTTAGGTGATGGAGAGGTCCAGGCCTAGGCCCAAAGACTTGAGGAGGTCTCAGCGGCGATGGGGGTGGGGGTTATAAATGTGGGGGTCAGTGCGTGAGGACAGGGGAAGGGCTCTCTCTCTGAGCTGTGGGAACCAGCTGAGACATGGGGTCCGTGGCGGTCCTGCCTGTGAGGAAAGCAGATGTTTTCACTCGGGGGTGTGCCAAGTTTGCAGAGCAACCTTCAGCTGCTTGGAGGTCAGGTCTTTAATAAGGGGGCTGGGCACGGGACATTTCGGAGGCAAATGCTTCAACTTTGATACAACAACATATTAATTATGACGGTAGACCATAGGGCAGAGGGTTGTAGCGGAACATCCCACCCCACTGGTTTGGAGCCTCCATCAGGCTGACATTAGCCAAGGCTGGCTGGCAGATTTACTGCTGTCCCAGCACTAGCCCTCTTTTTCAACCAGACCTCACTGATGTAGAGGCAGCAGTTTAGATTGGTTTAAACACAAGGCTAACTGTTATGTCTGAGGTGATGTCCAAAAGTAACCAAAACTGTGTTTAAAGCTCCACTAAAGCTGCTCTCATCACTATTTTCACTTCAGCAGTGGATCAAAAGATTATGTATAATTTAAATAGGGTCAGTTGTAGTAAGAGAAACTTATCACCTGACTCTGCAGTTTCCCCTCAGCTCGATAAAATCAATTCAATTCACATCACAAATCACTAATTTGCCTCAAGAGACGTTGCAATTCGTGCAAAGCTTTCCAGTGTGTTTCATTATTTGGATTTTAACACCCATAAACAGACACACTGCATTTTAACTTGACCAAATAAAGTAAGCAACTCTAGCTGGTGGACATAGTGGAGCATTTAGCCACTAAAAAGTTGTTTCCTTCAGGAGACAGACCTAAAAGCCAAGTGAATATTTGACTTATATTCACCAGGTGGCCAGAAACATGACTTCAAATAAATGAAAATGTTGCCCCATGTCTGCTGGATGTGTAAATAGGCAAATATTTGCTAAGATGACATCCAGAACAACTTTAAAAGGTAATAAAATGTCAATGTTGTGTTTAGAAATTGTCCCCAAATTGCAAAAACAAGTTCAGTTCTTGCAGGTTCATTCAACTTTTTCGGTGTGTTTTGCAGCCACTGTAGTTTCTTTTTAATGCTTGGAACAGGAGGGCGAGCGGAGGTGTTTGCAATCCCCAACTACACATCTCGGTGTTAATAATCCTACACGCTGATCCTTTCATTAACCAAGTGACTCAAACGAAGTTGCAGCTCCCACAGAAAACAACAACTTTTTTTTGTAGTTTTTACCCACTTTACCTTATTCTTTAGGTTTAGTAGTCTGTCGACTCCAGTGGCTTTTACTAATATAAAATGTGGGAACCAGTTCCAGCAAACAAGCTCACACCAGACAGCTGTATGATACCTGCCCAGCATGAAATGGCACACAGCCAAAATAAAAAGGAAGCTGAAACGTTGATGAGCCAAAGTGACCCAGATATTTTGTTTTTTTAAGAACTAAGAAGTGAGTGACATCCAACAGGTGGTGAGAAACTGACTCCTGCGGGCTGCTATTGTTGCTTTGTTACTGCTTAATAAGTTAAGTAATTGTTTGTTTACCTCTGATAAAATTTAGTTAGTTGAAAAACAGACTTAACTAATGGCACAACACCGACATCTTCTCCTGTTTGTACAAGTGTGCTGATAAAGGACACTTTAAAAAGCTGCGAGGCTGCATGAAATAGGACAATTAGTTTCATCATGGAGCCACAATGATTACAAAAAAAGTGATCCTGAGACTTTATCACTTCCCAGCCCGATGAGTTAAGAAGGGAGTTTCACCTCATCTCAACCTTTGCATTGATTTTTGAGAGAGTGGGAGATCTGGGGATTACTTTGGAGAGCAGCAATGAAGACCTAGCTTATTGGGTCTTTTTTGTATTTGGCAAATGGGCTTGACAAAGATGGAGGAGACAAAATCTAGGGCTTACAGCTGCGGCACCCAATCGGGGGAACTTGAAAGCAGCGCTGGGATGGGAAGCTGGGAGAGGGGGTACCTCATTTAGGAGTGGTGAATTTGGACATGGGGCATGGGGAAATGCTTAAAGTAAATCACAGAGGCCCCAACAATCGTCAGGAATTGAGACGTTTTAAACCTTTAACGGGGGACTGTGATCAAAGCGGCGGCGGATCCTCACTTGAGTGTGAAAGCGGAACCGGAGGGAACAGAAGGGATTGTGGGGGATCATGGCAGGTTGAAAACGTAAAATCAGCACATTAGCTTTATAAGGGCGTCAGAATATAGGATGATCAGGGGATCATTGGACCCATGGGGAAGCAAAGAGAATCCAGTATGTACCAAGCAGAGCGGAGGAGAAATGAGGCCACTGCTGACAGAAAAGCCTCCCTTATCAAAGATGCAGTTAGAGTGGGAATAATGTTGCTCAATTCCCATAGAAAATAACGTCATGCACAGGTCTGGCACGAAAACTGTAAAATTATCTTTAAGTATATGTTGCCACTTGCTAATAAATCGTGTACTTAACTGCTGAGTCACATTACAGATGAGCAGCTTTCATCATATCAAACTTTCCTCTCTAAAGTTTAGTTGCAAAGTCATTCAGACCGAGACAGAGAGAGAGAGAGAGATGCCTACATAACGGTTCATCCTGTATGCCATATTCTGTGATCTGACGCCTACCAGATCCAGGTATGGACCTCACGTCTCCTTCCCTTTTTAAACCCACCTCAAACAGAGCACAAATTAGTCAGGTTCTTCTCCCCCCCCTCTTGCTGCAGCCTCTCCCAGTCGCAGGGCTAATTCAGAGGAGCACTAGCCTTGGGTAGCAGGGGTTCTCGCTATGCTGAATTATAAATCAAAGAGCACTTACATGAAACCACTTGCTAATTACATGTTCACTTCACTTCTTTTTCTCCTTACTATGTCACTTTATACTCGCCACGATCACTGGGAGGTAGGGGAAGGTACAGAAACCGGCAAACCGGCTTTGAGATAATCACGTCTAAGTAACCGAGCGAAGATGATAGCAATTATTTTCCTGTGATTAACCATGTGCTACACTGATGTTAATAACCACCACTTGCTCACACTTTGGGCCCTGTCCTTGATGTGTGCTCCCCAGCTGATACACCTAAAATAGAGGCCAAACTGCATGGCTACTAAAGCAGCTCTTGCGTCTCATCTCTTCTGTACCTTCAGCTTAAGATATTTTTATCTGCAAAATCCCTCCTCTCCTGCACTGTATTTGTGACTTCCTCATCCCCTTCATGTCCTCTGAGTGTCATTCTCCACCCACCTCCCCCCCAGTCTGCGAGGCAAACCAATTTATCACCGACCAAAGGAGGGCCTTCACTTTGTCTGTTTTCAAGGCTCTCCCTCCATAAGCTGCTCTCCTAATGAAAGGGGGTGCTGCGTCCCGGCCAGTCCACGGAGATTTGAGGGGGCAAGAAGTCCAGTTCCAAGCCCAACTTGGGGAAGTAATTACCCCTCTGGTGGACCGTTGAGAGGAGACCCTCCAGCCGGCCAGAGCAACTCACACGCTGTGGACGTTCACTTATAGGCCTGTGGCCCGGCCCCCATCGTTAGGGAGGCCCCTGAAGCTGGATGTCATATGACCCGGACGGGGGTGATGCAAAGGGGTCGACTCAGCACGCCTTGGCCCTGGTAGCCGGTATTGGCGAAAGGATCGGAGGACCGGTGCCAAACTCAGCAGAGGAGAGGAGAAAATGGGGAGATGGAAGAGGAGGGGCTTTGACAGGAAGAGGAATGAACTGTCAGGGAGAGATAAATAACGAGGGGAAAGCGGGCAGCAGGTGACCCGCGGCAGGGCTGCCTCGTAGGGACAGTGACCGGCTGACCTCCGGGCTGGCTCTCGCGGGGGCCACCCACTGGTCACCTACTTCTACACTGTCACATCACACGAGAGTCTGTGGGTGGATGCCCTGCATGACGGACTACAGAGAGCCAGAGATCGTGATCGCCTGCAGACGGCCTTTAAAAAAGAAATCCAACGTTGATGAGCTCTGGCCAGAGGAGGAGCTTTAGGTCAAGGAATTGGAGCACAGAAACGCTCTGCTCCGGACATTTTTTACACAAATAGTGGCCCATATTCCACCAAGTACTTCTAAGGACCTTATTCACTTTGTCCAGTGGGGGGCTGTAACTACTGTAATTAAAGTACAAGTTCAAGGCACTTGCACTCTACTTAAGTTATACTTTCACTCAACTTTAGCTGTTACAGTGTATAAAATTAGCTCCACCTCAACCAGTAACAGTAATTTGCTGCTCATACATGAATGCATCAGAATTAATAATCCAATAATATCATATATACACCAAAGAACACCAAAAACTGGAAATACTCAACTGATAAATTACAGACTTTCTCGAAACGTTAACCTGATGTTTCTGGAACTGAGTGTCCATAAATTTAAGAGCTAACTTATCCTGGAAAAACTCCCTCTGGCTGTTTTTTCCTCCGTCCTCTACTTTTTTCATCATGAATCAGTGTCTCAGTTTCTAATGTAATTTACTTCAGTGAGATGCCTGGGATGCCCATCATTCTCTCTATCTGTTCCTGGTGTTATTGATCCTCCTCTCTGACCAATTTGAGATCTGCCTCCACAGGAGCTGTTGCATCCATGTCTGCACCACTGGACCAAACCCAGCGTCCGTCCAGCCACAACAGCACTTCTTCACTTATGGTATCAAATGAATTGTATTTTGGACTCGAGTCTGTAGTCTGTAAACTATACTCCATTTCTGAATCACATCAACTTCCAATTATGTTACTTTCTTCCGTTAATATGTTACATCTTCCAAATTTCTCAAGAATCACATTTACATTTATTTCCGAATTTCAAAACGATGACTCCACATATCACCACTGACTTATTCACAAGATACATTTATATGACACTGCTGATGTTCTGAATAACATTTCATGTACAGATATGTCAATATCTCAAAAAAGTTATATTATTATACTGTACATATGGTATATTCTGAAGAGGGTGCTTTAAATCTGTGAACACATAATGTTTCTGTTGAATATAAATGCCTCTATTGTCACTATTACTGTTTAATTTAATTTAAATTATTTATGGCACTTTGACTACAATATTTCAAAACTTTTTTTATGCCATTAAAGTCCATTAAAGTGATTTAAACTGAAAATTGAAACTTTGGGTTGCCTTCTACTTTAAAGTCTGGTGATACTCTATATTTTGTTATTCTATAATCCCAACACCAAAACCAACGATGAATTCATCTCATTAAACTATTAAAAACATACATAAAAAAACATGTACCAAATATTAATGAGCCACACTAATGCACTGGGTTCCTTTATTACAACAACAAACATGGCAACAGTAGTTTAAATTACTATTTATATTTATAGTTAATCCCACATACATCGTCGCGCTGCCATAAATACTCACTAGGGCACCAAATGTGTATTAATCTGCATCTGAAAATAGTCCCAAACAAATGTGTTATTTACTCCTGTTTCAGTAACATTTGGTAGTGCTTTATATTAATTAAATTATACATATATTTACGCCTTTAAAAGATATTTTAATTCATCAACGAAGGAGACAGGCTAAAGTCAGAAAGTATTGAAAGGTTAACTTAGTCATTGTTTTTTTTTGGTCTTTTCGTGAGATTTGGTGAAAATATAAAATATCACCATCCCTGCCCTTAAATGGAAATTCTCTCTTTTTGCGCATAACTGCCTCAGGTAAGTTTTATTTCCAAATGTTGTCACTGTTATTCTTGTTGTTTAGATCCTGAATATTTATCCTTTATGCTACTTTGCTTTCTTTGGCAATCATTTTACAAAACATGTCATACCATTGAAGCCAGCTGAACTGACTGCAGGACAGAGTGTTACTGTAAAAGGTGTCGGCAAAGAGGCAATTTACCGGAGCAGACAGATTAATTAAATTTGATGGGTCACAGTGAGTAATCTGATTTCCTGTTGGATCAATGCAAGAGGATCCTGGAGAATTGTAGCATCAGTTTGGCTCATGTGCATAGCCTTGATTAGACTGTAGTTTGTGGTCTGAAGGGGGCCCCTGAGAAACAGCGGCTCACTACTGTAAGACAAGAGGGCCCAGTTGAGAAGTTTATGATTGTGTGTGTCGGTGTGCATGTGTGTGTGTGTGTGTGAATGGGGCTCTGTGCTCTCTTCCAAATACACTTTTGCCCAGGGCAGTCAAATGAACCCTATCCCATAATAGTCAGGGCTCTGCCCTGAGGAGAGGTGACAGCAGGCCAGGCTGGAGTCGTCATGGCGATGGCCTGGGTGGAAAGTCGATACTCGGTGAGAAGGGGAATTGAGGGGAGGGAGCAGAGCAAGGGTTGAAGGAAGAGCAGATCAATTTTGCTGTTTGATCTCGCACAGGCTCTGAATAAATGTATATTTTAAGACGTCTTTTCTCTCTCTCTCTCCCTCTCTCTCCCTCTCTCTCTCTCTCTCTCTCTGAGCAAACATTGACATTCTTCATGTTGATTCTTGACTTTTGTGGATAGAGACCTGATTTTATCCAACATCTTGGACTTGTTATTCCTGCAGTGGTTTTCCTGTGCTTCTACAGCCGGGCTAAGGTGGCTGCACATGGGCAGGGCACTGAAGGTTGTGGCTACGATGCAGGAACACTCCTCTTGGCCTGCCGCTGCACAAACACAGACGGCAGCTATTCTGGCCACCATCCACCACCACCACACACACACACACGAATACACCTCTTCATGGCGTCCACACCCAGCCAAAGTCATCTGGATCCACACTAGACTAGCGATCAAATAACAGTTTTCTCTCCATCAGTGACTCCTTTGCTCCTGACCACACAGTCATAGATACTCTAAGGCACATTGTTTTTGGTCAGAACACTTACTTTACCTACTTCTTGTTTACACGTGTAGCTCAAGACACGCGCAGGAGAAAAAGACAAACCTTATTTCTTTATTCAAAGCTCACTGATGCAAGAGTGACGCAAACCGCTCCAATGCTTGGACAGTGCCAAATACCAATGCACAAATGGTAAACAGTGTTGCGTTGGGTTGCGTTTAGCTCCAGCGGTGCTATCAGACAAATTGTATCAATGTTCATTTTTAACGTAAAATACAAAAGGTCTCTTAGCCTGACAGCATAAATGAGGATGGAGGAGTTTGGTTATATTAGTTAAATAAATACTTAATATCAATATCAGTGCTCATGTGGTTCAATTTACTTTAAAGGGTTACAACACGCCTAGATATATATGCTTTGTCCTGGGCATTAAAAGGTTAGTTCATAAAGACATTCATGGTCTATGGGTTTAAAATACACCCTCCACAAAGTACCAAGGGTCTGCGAGGATTTGGCCCATTTACAGCCCTCTCTTACTCCTCCTACTACATGGCTATCCATGCTACATCCCTCCATCCCTGCAGTCTTTCTTGTCCTTGATCTGGTTTAAATAACAGGCACTGCTGCCATAATTATGATTTTATCTCATTTAACATCGCTGGATTAAAGTGTTTCAAGGTCTTACAGATTGGAAATAAAGAGGGATTTGAGCGAGAGTTAATGAATTATGCCGACTGGACATTTGTCTAAATTATTTATTGTCTCTATGATATTAAAGCTATGTGGTGATTAGCAATTTAAATGTCTTAAGGGGGAGTTTTATTACGTTCTATATAGGGTATGTGAAAGGAAAAATAAAACTGCTACTTGTCAGGCCATGCCTCTGTAATGTGTGTTCAAAAGGCATATTTATTCCCTCATCGCCTCAGATGCATAAATTATGTAGTTGACTGACTGTGAAACTGTTTTATTTTCTGAAATGCATCACAAGTGCTACAACGCTGCAATGCAAGATCAAGTGAAATTACATAAGTTAAAGGAACATGAGAAGCCAACAGTGGTGGCCACGACTAGAATGTTTAGATAGTTTTTAATGTTCTAACATTTTAAATAAAATCTGCATACAAATAAGTCACCGTCTAGAGTATTGTAAATATTAAATATTACAGTAAGTATTGTGTAAATAGTATTTTACTGTTTGCATCACAAGTATTTTTACTGGATACTTTAATCTCTAATAGTGTATCATGTTTTATAAGATCATCATGTCTTTGTATGTAAAAAATTTTATTTTTAAAGGCTGTAAAATAAATGTAGAAGTATAATATTTTCCTCTAGCTGAAGTATAGATTAGCATGAAATGGAGATGTTCAAGTTTTTTTTTTTTATCTCTAAGTCAAATATATCTGTGGCTTTAAGTCAAATTTATATGGTCACAAAAATTAAGGATTGGTCCTTTAATCTGTATTTCACTTTGTCAGTAATAATACCTCCAGAGAATATGTCTAAGTATGTGTGTGTGCATGTGTGTGTGTGTGTGTGTGTGCGTGTTTTATTCCACCAAAAGACTTAAATCTCTTGTGCAATTGAATTTTAAGGCAAGGTAATAAAACTGAATGATCCGCACCTAGAGGAATATTTGACATACTGAGAGAACCGGGGTGCTTATGGGATTCCACTCTGTCAATATGGATCTTAATACCACTCAGCTTTTCCATTTTATGTAGGCTCAATGTGTGTGTGTGTGTGTGTGTGTGTGTGTGCATGCAAGTTTTCACCCTTTCTGGGAAGTACTCTCTGTGAGTGTACTCTATTTTGTATTCTACTGTTCACAGCTTAGCATGTGTGTATGTTTGTGTACTTGTGTGTGCATAGGATCCTCATAGGAGCTGCAGTGGATCATAGTGTGCGACCTGCGCCGGCCCTCGGCAGCATGACCGTGAGCTAATAACACAGCAGCGGGGCCTGCAGGACTGCCCGTGTGTCGGCCCCTGTGCACCGTGGTGCCGGCATGCTGCGGTTCTCCCCTGTCTGACCCGCTGACCTCGGCCTGAGCTAATGAGCAGGTAGGATGGCTGAGCTGGGGCCGTACAGCAGCTGAGCTTTGCTCCAGGTTCCAGATGACGACATTTGTCCTCATCGCTGAAAGAATGTGAAGGAGGCAGCACAGAGTGGATGTTTCACTCTTGAAATCACCGGAGGCTGCGGGCAAAGCATGCAAAATCACAGGAGCCTCCACACACAAGTGCACAAACATACCGAGGACAGCCGCATTAATAATTCACTAACATTAATTATGACATGCCTGTATTTCAGTTTGGTGCCATTGCTGAGGGCATGTTAATGTGACTATGTCTATGAGGACCAGCCTTTCCTTTTCTTTCTCTCTCCATCCTCCCATCCTCCCTTCATGGGACCAGCCACTGCTACCAGCCAGCCACAGCCACAGGGACCTAATTAACACAACATAAATGATGGGATGCTGATAAAGCAGTCACCGGTGCCATCACAGGGCAGCACGCTGCTGCGCTGGCTCGCACTGTCCACACAGCAGACCGACGTGGCCGACTGTGTTTACTTGGTGGAGTGAGTCTGTTTTGCTTGCTTGCAGAGATGTGGGAAAGAGCAGTGTGTGTGTGTGTGTGTGCATGTGTGTGTTCATCTATATCTGGCCAATGCCACCTCAGTGAGGGTGTGATTAACTTGAGCCTGGCAGTTCACTGAGGCTGTGCTAATTACCGCTCCACACATTTTAATATTTTCACTGCAGACCTTCCATCCTTCCATCTTCAATTTTTCATTATTATAACAAGATTTTGGGCATTTATTTTATATTTTTATACCAAACAAGGAGAAGGAAAGTAATAAAATAAATGTGATTTAGACTAATGTCTTTTTAAATTAATATTTTTTTTGGGAAATACACTTATTTGCAAATAGTTATATGAGAAGATCGACACAACTCTTGAGTCTGCGTGACTATTTCGTGGCCAGGTAGAGAGTCTGCTGGTTGTTGGGCAACCTAATGGTGACAACAAGACTCCAGGTGCAGCCAAGAAATAGTCAGACTAATAACACAACACTTTTCAAGCTATGGTTGATAAAAAATGCCTGTACTGTAGGTAAGTTACAACAGTTTCTAGTTGCTGTGAGAAGTGTTTTAAGATAGACTTGAAAAACTGTGCAACTCTCCTTTAAAAGCTGCTATAACCCACTGAAACTCTTCGGAAGTTTACACAAAATAATAGATTTCCACACACAATTCCCATTATTTTGCTTGTCGGCCTTTATTAATCGAGCCAATGTCGAACCTACAGCGCTCACAATAGATGTCAAAACATAAACATAATCTAATATTCAACTCACACAATTTCTTTTTTGCTTATTTGCCTCTGTGGAGGACACCAAGGCTGGCTGCTCGGGGTTTAAGGAAGAAAAATCAACCCACATGGTGAATCTTGGGATCCAATCCAGAAAAGCATTAGCCCTTGTATTTATTTTACCCCTGTATTCTCCACCTCCTATTTTCCACACTGCAGGTAGATGGAAAGTATGAGTTCTTGGAATTTAATGAAGAGTGAATGTCTGTATTTGTGTACATAGAGACATTCACCTACACCGACAGTAGCTTGTACTCTTGGAGAGTGAACAAGGATGACTCAAACACTTTATTGTGACAATAGAAAGGCCTTCAGCTAATACAAACTCCCCACCAGACCAGATATTTGCTGTATCATTAAACAAACACAACAATCCACACTGGAAACATGGAGGCAGTGTTCCTTTGTGGGTTTATTACACACACACACACACACACTGTAGCACACACTGTAACCATAGTGTAGGTATCCTGTGAAGCTTGTCTTACTGTTAAACATGTAATATAAAAAACCCCTTATGGTGTATTTGCACAAGTGTTTGCATCATCACAAAGTGTCCTTTTGGTGCCGCTTCAGCTTGACCCTTTAAAAACAAAAGACCATTTCACCCATAAAAAAAAAATATTAATGTTGCATGACCAAGCAAACAAGGAAAGGAGGGAGAAATACACAGTAAATTCAGAACTGACCAAAGAGCTTGTGTGTCCTCCCTTGAAAATACTGCTAAATTGATGTTGAGCAGTGCAGGTCCAAAGGAAGCATGTTAGATTATTGCATTACTGCAGGTTAGAATCCCTTACGATGGAAGAAATGGAATTCACTGACCGGTAAAATGATGTCTCAAGAAAGTGATTTTTTTTTTCTCCTTGGTTAAACCATGCACATTTATTACATGTCAGGCCACTGCAGGATACAAACACAGAGGGATTGGGCCAAAAATGTGTTTAAAGTGCTGTAGAAAACTGCAGTCAGTCGTGTTTCTGGAAGACCGTGACGACAGAGAAGTATGCGAATACACTGAAGGAGGTACAGCTGCTACTGTGGAAAAAAAAAGGTACACGATAATCACTCAGTGGCCACTTTATTAGGAACACCTGTACAATCTAATGCAATCTGATAACTGTTCTGCCATAATGTTTAGTTTTGGTCATATTGTTGAATATATGTAAGAGACATTATGTTTAATACTGAGCTCATCCTTATTCCGAGTTTCTATTTTTTTGTCCACCATATTTACATATTCACATACAAGAATGGGGGGCCCAATATTTGAAACACCTCTCAATATTATGCAGTTCAGCACAAAACCACCACAATTCATATCACAGCTATTTAATGTGTGTACATACCATTATCTTTATTATACTACATATTTATGTCAATAAATTATATATAGATATATATTAGGTGTGACAAATGAGGTGTTTTTGGCCAAAGCCTCTCATGCATAATGGCCCAGCTCTGCACGCACAGGCACATGTGGCAGCTAAAAAACTGCTGGCTGTGTGGCTTTACATTCCTCCCAACGGTGTGGGCAACTGTCCCAGAAAGCATTGTGCCCGGGGCAGGCCTGAGGTGACCCGTGAGTGCTCCCTGTCAGTGACAGCAGGGAGCCAATCAAAGAGGGCACTAAAAGGCTGACCCTTGGGCGAAAGTGGCAGTAGATCACTGAGACCCCTTAATTTACATAAACTATACACCGCCCTTAAGTATTCAAAATAATAAAAGAGTTGTTAAAATATTGAATTTCTGTCTTATTATTACTGTACAGTATTTTTATAGTAGCATGGTTGCAGACCTCTGAATTGCTGTGCACGTCTCTTTTTTTTAATTAAAAAATTATTTTCAAGAATATCCTTGATTACAGACATAAGAGCAAAAGTGCCCTTAAGTGCCACACAATCAAAATCAAACACTTGTGAGACACTTAAATCATAAATAAAATTTCTAATACTGTCATGTGAAAGCTGGACAACACAAGGGCTGTCCAAAAACATTAAAATGATGGTTATTATGGACAAACAGCTCAGCCAATCACAATAAAAAAGGAGACGTCATCTTCCTGTGTATAAAAAGCTAGAAAAACAGCGACAGGAGACAACCTACAGAAATAGTAACTCTTGAATCAACATATTTATTTGATTTGCATGACTTATGTCTGGTTAACTTCTCCTGTCAACAGCTCCTGCAGCCTCTCTGTCGACAGAAAACAAAGCAGATGGGCCAAAATGTCCGTTACTACTTATTAGTTATGGCAAAATGAAACCACTCGCAACAACTCGCAAGCGTGTGCACAATGTCAATGACAATGTCAGACTGACAAACCAAACTGTTTATACGAGAGTTATACATAAATCATTCAACGTGCAACATACTGCACTGCAACGAGGCAACCAGTGTTTCTTGAATGATTAGCTCCAATTTCTGCCGCTGCATATTTTTCAGAACCTTGAACAATACAATGATGATATCGAAAAAAGTCCGCACGAGTGTTGGGAGCAGGCTTGGGAGTATATGGAGAGAAAAAATAAGAGTAGACAGCGAGGCATTGGTCGATAAACTAAGACAAGATGAGAATGGAAGTCTGGAGCCGTCTGTTAACCTCCAGCAATTGAGGAGACAAACCTCAGCCGTAGTTAATGTAGACATGTTGGGGACCAGCAAAGAGAGTCGGTGGACTTAAACAACACTAAGGGCATGATAGCTAGTTCACAGAAATAAAGTGAATGAAACTGTGGGCTAATGAGCCATGAAAAGATGGAACCCACTGGCGCCAACATCTCTGCCAAAAAAAAAAAAGAGGCAAGTAAATAAAGTGAGGGGGAAAAAAACAAACAAACAAAGACTATTCCAGCAGCTCTTGGCTCTTGAGGAGAATCAGGCAGTGCTCAGGTAGCCTTGTTCTCTGTTTATCCGAGAACAACAGAGAAATGGGCCGAGGTGTGTTCCTCCAGGTGCATTGTGGGCATTGCCCACGGATGCGCTGTTTGATTTGCGCTCGGCCTTGCTGTTGTGCTTGTCTGTGGGCTCTTGACATGTGCACTGCCGCATGAATAATTGAGGCCTCGCACGCAGTCAGGGTCCAGCAAGCACTGCTTGCTCTCTCTCTCTCTCTCTCTCTTTCGCTTTCCCTCAGTTCTCCTTTTTCTTTTCTCCCCCTCTCTCAACCTTCCCTAACTCTCTTTGTCTCACTTTCCTTTCAACTGGACTCAGCAGCCAGTCCTCCACAGACTCCGTCTCGAGGATGTTGTGACACTCTGTTTTTTTTTTCAGTGAGATTGGGTGTTGCTCTTCGTCACCCATTACTTATATTTTCCAGTTAATGCCCCTTGTGCTAAAAACCCGGTCTCACTTCTGATTTCATCCAGCTGTCCTGGCACAGCCTCTCAACTTAAGTAATGACTGTTTGTACTGAATCTCTGACTCTTATTCAGAATATATGGATATTAGAGATCGACAGAAAAGTCTAATCTTTCAATCTCAGGAAAAAACAGACCCCTGAAATGCGTCTTTTTGATTAAAAATGTATCAAAACCTTCTTAAGCGGCGTACACATGTCCCCATAAATTATGTCCTTGGCCTGATTAGTCCATTTTCAGCTCTTTTGACTGACACGCGCTTGGCAGGTGCTCCCATCAAGTCCATACCAAAGGTCTAAGCTGGAGCGTGAGATAAAGAAAAAAAAGCCGTTACCTGGGTCAGGCTGTTGATGAAGACATGCTAAATCAATGAGAAAAGACTGGAGGAGATGAGAATATATGAGTGGTCTGTCTGTCTGTATCTCCCTCCCACTCTCTTTCTCCCTCCCCCTCGCTTTCTGCTTCATACTCAGCCCAGTACAGTTATCAGCCCCAGCAGATAAACAAGTCTGGCTGCTAGATATAACTCCAATATGTGAAACTCAATCATAACTCCGGAAACCGGCTGGGAATATGAACGGAGGAAGGAGGAAAATGAAAGCTGCCATGCCCACAGGGCAAAACCCAAGGTCCCTTTTGGCAAAGTAAAGCTCCCTCACTTCCCTCGTTTCTATCACTTATTTATCTTAGAAAGTAAAAAAAAAAAAAAAAAAATGCAGCAATCTCTTTTTTCTAACATCCCCTTTAAATTTTTTGTGAACACGTTCTCACTAGTTTTTATAGTATATAGCAGAGAAGACGTGCTTGGTGTCTTCATTCTTGGGTTCAGGACACTGATAGCTGTAGGGTACACGTTTCTGAAGTCTTCTTCACTCTCCATCTTTTGCCAGTAGGATCTCTGTGATTTCCACTTGTCAGTGAGGGCCAGTCATGCAGAGGGGATGGGACCTGTGCATCAGAGGGAAAGAGAAAACTTAAAGGGAGACAGGAAAAAAAAACAAAAAAACAAGTGTGTGTGTTGTGGAGGGAGAGGAGGGGGGACGGGGGGGCGACTAGCTTTGACTGGACTCACTCATGCTTTGACATTGACGGCCCTGGGAGAGGAGAATAGGACCAGCTACCCCAGAGGACCACAGAAAAGGGAGAGAGGGGAGGGAGAATGAGGAGGGGGTGAACTGCCAGAGGCTGCTCTCAGCTTTGAAGCAGGGACTAGAAAGGGCTGAGGGCACTGTTAGCCCCCTTGAAGTGGTTTCAGCACTTGTCACTCTTTCGGGCATTGCCTAGAGCTGTGGACAGCTCTGCTCTTTCAGGATGAGGTCCCACAATGGACTCTGCAGCACTGATGCTCACCTTGATGTGGTGACTTGGATCAATAGTCAGACCAGTGAGCCACTGGCACCGGCATGTTGTGATGTTAAAAAGTAGCTGAAGTGCTTCTCAATGCCTGTGCGCCGAGCAAGTGAGAGGAAGCAGTTCCTGTCAAGATCATCTCAGCAGCACACTGCAGGCTACAAAGTAGTGGAAAAGCCACAATGGATCAAGCCATACAAAGCTGCTCTGTAAATGGATGAAAATGATGGAGAAACAGAAACCAAATAGATAAAAATAGCTTTACAAATACCTTTAAAAGTAGAAGAAATCAACTGTACGCTTGTTTAAAGTCACTATTTAAAGTATTTTTTTTTTACATTTACTTAATGTTTAAGGCTGTAAACATGACACTGGCATGTTATCTATTGCCTTATGAAGTAAACAGATCCAGCAGACAAGGAGCAACATTAGAATTAATAATGATCACAATATCTCATTCAGCATTTATTTTATTGGTCCTTCTGAACAAATAAAGCTTGTTTCCAGGATCATATTTCAGAAAACAATGTCAGCCATTGCACCAACGGCTATTAGAAATTGTACCCTTTGTGACTTTAACAAAGATAAACTACAACTGCTGTGAGAGCATACAAAAAAACTACAGCTCCCAGGAACACTTACCAGCTCAGCAGATTGCAGGTTTCATCCACATCCATAATTTTTACCAACTCTCTCTTCTAAAGTAACTTTCCCAACTATTTAGCTGTAATCTCTGCAGCCAAAAAAAATTCTACGTTACTCTGTCCTGCTGCTAAAGAAACATCCCATCTCGCTCTGCTGCACATTTCCCAGCTTTAAGGACAATTTTATTTATCATATATTTCTCTCCATAAAATCCCGTATCTTTGCTTTAGTAGCCCAGCTCAATAAATAGCTTGAAATACTCCTGCTCCCAAAGTACCCACTAAGTACTATTAGTATTTACTGCCTGTGTTTCCTCTGGCCCCTCTTTCGGCCTCTCCTTTCCCCAAAGATAGATTACATCCAAGACAGCCTATGACCGATGGATAGGGGGCACAATGCCTGAGCCTTTGGAGAAATATGTGCTTATGAAATCATAAATATTATCTCAAACACTAATTAGCATTAAGAGCACTGGTGATTTTATTTATCAACTTTAGCCACAATTAATAACCACAGCCTTGAGAAGAGCACGAGGCAGATAGGCAGGACAAGTTTGCCGCGTCAAGGCCGTAAACCCATTACACACATAGACTGATTGAGGCAGCCCCACTGGGGGAATAAGCAATTGTGCCTGAGAAATTTTAATTGCCCTGAAATGCATCCTAAATTACACTACCTTGTTTTCAGACAGAAGTAACATAGCTGAAGGGCTGGGATAATGGTGGAGTGTCGTGGGTCCAGTAATGGGTTGCTAAACACCAGACGACCTTGCTTCTTCTTCTTTTTTTTTAGTCTAGAGTGAGGCCTGGAATTGAAGTGCTAATATTCAATGTTTAATGCACACAGTTTTATGATTAAAGCAATGGTTTGACATTGTGGGAAATTGTTATTTATCACTTTTTTTTTAAACTTATTCTTGCAGAGCGCTAGACGGGAAGATTGATACTCTCGTCATTAAACACATTATAGCTTGTTTGGTTAATCTGTGCAAAGTGTAAAAATGTCAAGTTGTAGTTTCCTTGTTTTTATGCTAAGCTAACTGGTTCCAGATTCATAGTTCTTCGAGATTTTATTGGTCCGCTGGAAATTCACATGTTACGGAGACACAGGGGCAAGCAACAAATTCAACATATGACAAAGAGAGTGGTATCCATTCGCTCATCAAGTAAATAACGTCTATTTACTCCTTTAACCTGTAAACAGCTCCTTTACCACTCCCCATGTATGGGATGCTTATTGGTCTGACAGATACTGTGCACATGGTTAAATAGAGAAGAGGTGGAGAGGATGAGTTAAGCACAGTTCAAGGATGAAGGGGGTGAGATATCCAGGGGATACGGGGCTGGTGGTGGTGGAGGGGCTACGGGCGTCTAGTGGTCTCATTGCTAATTATCTTTATTGTGCTTCCTCTGCAGTTTTTCTGTGCAGGGCCTGTCGCTGGCTCTTATGTGGGAAGCTCTCCAGAGCCTTCCTTAGTGGCCCCCTCGCTAATAACCACTGAAGGAATCACTACGAGGTCACAAGTCTCGGCTCTGTCGTGTTTTAATCCCTGCTGAATTCATCGCTCAGTGAGGAGTAGAGGAACAAGAAATAACTGTACCGCCCCGCTGCTGTTTGACAAGCAGTAATTTGTAGCTCATAGGCGTTTGTTGAGGCTCACACTTGAAGATGGACATCCAAAATGTACACTCAAGACATGTCTGCTGAGGTCCTGCCTGAGAGCAAAGCATGATGTCTAGGTTGGGTGAAACAGTCAGGCCCCAAAGGTGAGCCTCTGTCTTACCTGCTTTACACGCCAAACCACCTACTCTCTGATTCTCCCCCTCACTGTGGGGGGGCCCAGACGAGGCTCTCTGCCTCAAAAAGTGAAGTGACCACTGGGCAAAAAACCAAAAGGCTCTGACAGCTCTTATTCTGTAGGAGGCGATAGCTAGATGTTGTTTTTCTTTGCGATTCGTGACAAGCACTGTGTTGAATTACCTTTCATTCAAATGCTCACATGCATGCTCTTTGTCTGGTATTCACGGCGGAGTACTCTGAAAGATTTTTGATGATTTCTGTTTCTCTGAGATCTCACAACCCTGTTTTGACCCTGTGGTTATTGCCGGGGTTTGCATCACCTCCAAATATTTTTTTGTGAAATTCAAGAGGGGAAACCTATCAGATGGATGAAGATTGGACTGATGTGTTTGCAGAAAATCAGTAAACAACATTAATTTCATATGAATTAATAAGAAAGTAGGAAGTGGCAATTCTCACGTGGGCTTTTTTTTTTTCTTTTTCAAGTGATACTTTTATGAAGCTGATAAACTTTTGAGGTAAAAGCAGGATATTAATCAAAGTTTCGAGCTGATGACTCCAAAGTCATTTGATAGTAAAAGCTCCTTCATGCCTAATTTTTTCACACATTTTGTGAAAGATGTACTAAATAATTTGTCATCCTCAGGTTTTTTTGCGATACCTTATTCAGGCTGCGTGCAGAGCTGTACGCTGATAGCTGAGATTGCCTGCCAACTTTGTAGCAACCTCTATACTGTACACTTCTACGGAATTAACACAGGAGCCAGTTGATCTTTGTCGCTTCAGGGGAAAACAGACACCACAAGTGAGGCCAGATGTAGTCTGAAAGCACCCTGAGATCATACACAGTCTTTAACATCAAAAAAGTGTCCACATGGATATTCTTAATAGGTTTAACTCGGATGAATTATTCAAATCTTCCCCCAAATGCCTCCCTACTGCAAGTGATTCTACGCACAAATGGCCATGGCTAAATGTTATCACTCAGTCAGTTTTTCAGCGCAATCTGTCTCCTGGAAGTTGATCCACATTTTCTACAACTAATTGGACTATTGAGAGTCAATAGAGTGTTGCAAACAATTTTTCTCATAGGATTGTTTTGTTTTGTTTGTAGGATGTGACAGTGAGAATATTTCAGTCATCAAAACACACTCACTGCTTGAATTTTAATCTGCGTTGAGGTAATATCTCAGCACTTTCTAGTTTACCCAAATACAAGCCACAAGTGTAAAATATACTGCATTTATATGAATGAATGTGTCTTCAATTCACTGATTAGGGTCATTTCGTATTCCCTTTATCACTCAACATCACACAGTGTATAGCACACACTAAGACTCTTGAGCTTGAGTTATTACATCATTAATATTTTCATCTGCCGGTTGGCAAATTCAACGCGAAGCAGAGAGCTTTGCAAAGTGGTGGAGAATCAGGGAAGAATCGGTCTAAGAAATGAGCAACACAGCCCCCCTGCTGTGAACTGTCAAATCATCCAGATTGCTTGACTTTTTGAAGATCCTGCCACATGTGGTCCGCTTTTTGAGCCAGTAAAGAGGGAGCTCTGCTAAAGCTCCGTGGGGCACCCACTTTGATACCCAACCCAACATGGCTTACTGTGACAACACGTCACAGGGGGTCTCTGTGAAGCTAATCTCTAATAAGGGATGAAACGCTGCTTCTGATGAAGCGGCTGAACACCAGGTTGATCTTTACAGAACTGCTTCGAGATTGACTGTTAATGATGATGTCTTAAGATGGTTGAAGTCGAAGAGTTAACGATGGACCCCTCCACTCCTAGATCTACTCCTGTTCACTAAGATACCACAGTCACTCATTCATTCATACATTTTATTTTTCTCTGTTTTCTCAAGTTGATTTCATTTATTTTGTCAAGATATCAAGTTATTCATGTCATTATGTCGAAATAACAAACGAAACAATGGGATGATGAGATCTCAACATAAGGAAACTTTTCGTGTTTTCCCCATGTAACAACATAAATAATTTGAGATCTCCAGAAAACAAAAAGGTAATCTTGTATATTAAATTATTGCAGGAAACATCATTCAGTGTAGCAACGTCAGAGGAGCAGGAGAATGCAATAATTAAATATACTTGACCTTTGTTTTCTTGAGATCTCAAATTAATTACGGCATTATCTCGGGAAAATCAAACGTTTAATTTTAATAAATTAAACATTTGTTATTTGGACATAATGACATAAATAACTCTGAGATCTCGAGAGAACAAATGGAATTAACTCATTATCACAAGAAAAACAGAGGAAATAAAATGTATGCATGTATGACCACTTAGGGCTTCCGTAGTTTTTGCAAATTGTTATTGTCTCAAACAAATGGACTGATTGCTCTTCCTGTTTGATTTTAATTACAAAAAATGTTTTATGCAATAAAGAAGGTCAGACTTTGACTTTGAAAGAACATCTTGAAATAGAA
The DNA here is from genome assembly GCF_000972845.2 of Larimichthys crocea. Classification (NCBI taxonomy): domain Eukaryota; kingdom Metazoa; phylum Chordata; class Actinopteri; family Sciaenidae; genus Larimichthys; species Larimichthys crocea. The sequence continues at coordinate 4,098,805 of NC_040020.1, forward strand.
AATAATAAACTATAAAAAAATATTAATATGATTTGTTTGTTGAAAGATAGTTTATTTATCTATTTTAATACACTTTGGATGTCCAATCCATGCCTACAAGGTCTTGCAATAACTTTTTCATTAAAATAATAAAAACGTTGGACAACCTGTAAGACATGTTTTTAATTAGGGGGACGCAGGTGGATCTTAATGATGCAAACTGACGTGGTCCGCCATCTTTACTGCGGGTGTTTTGGGGATCCCCCGTCTCTGGACTAACAGCAAGAAACAACAAACATTTCACCTGGAGCTGAATGCACTCATAATTACGTTTTCTTTTACTCCAATATGACTGAGCTTTGGTGTGACGTTTAAAAAAAGAGGAGGCAGCTTTGGACTACTGACGTGGAGTTTGACGGATGTTACCTTTGGACAGGTAAGACACCTGTGACGTACCTGTACAGCTAATGTTGTTGTACACAGATAAAGTTAACTTTATATTTTGTCCCAGTTGTGTGATATAATTACAGTCACATGTTTTTATGATTGTACCAGTTATCTAACAGGTGGTAAGTTTGAAAGTAGTTGTTGTTTATTCATGTTATGCTAAGCAGCCACATCAACCTTCAAAATAAGAGCACAGCTATTTTAGGTGTATATATACACGTACATCTACAGATTTATTTCTCTCTAACAGATAGTATTCAAAATAGAAACAAGTAAGGATAAAACAAAAACAAGATTTTTCTTAAAAAAAAAAAAAAACACAGCCAGAGTGTCAGGTGTACCTTCATATTACTCTAATCCAACAACAACCAAGAGCAAATGAGGAAAAGAGAGAAACTCACCTTAAACTAATGATGGTCATTTTGGGCTTTATGTACACAATCCAACCTTCCCATCTTTTCCCAACTTGTCCTGTTACAGTCTCTGAGAGAAAGTAATTATTTCTGTTCAGAATATGTCAGAAATCATCTCAGTCTTATCATCAAAGGTGGGGATTTCTGGTTTTAGCCACTTTCTAGTAATGGCAGATTTCTTTCTACTACATACAGTAGTGTAGTACATTACGTAGACTTAGCTAAATACTGCAGTTTAATAAAACATTCCTGTAATGAATCCTACATTTGTGAAGGTTATAACGTGGTGTTTGTGTCAGAGAGGTGTTGGTTCATGATTATTTGGAAGATGCAGTTTGTTGCACTGACAGGTGTTATATGTGACATATTATTTAGTTTATCTCAATCAAGGCCCCCAAATTAGCACCAGCCAAATGCACCCTTCTTTATAGAAAGGTTTTATTGCAGGGCTGCTCGTTTGAGCTGTCAGGTGTATTTAATAAACCGGCAACTGAGTGTATACCCAGCTACAAAATGCACTATATGATATTTTACATTTTTAATGCTGCAACATTAAGTAGCAATCTGATATTTGAGGAAGTAATGCAAAAGTGGCAATGCTTTTATATGTATATCAGTTGGTTCCCATCCTGTGGGTCAGGACCACCCCGAAGACAAGACAAGTGAAATTCTGAATACTACAGGCCTCACATAGCAATTGAAATGAAGCGATGAGTCAAGAGAACATTGCTCACAAACCTATAGACTAATCTAAGGAGGACTGATTTGCTTTCAAATGGTCGCAAAGTTTAGAAAATCCACTGATTCATAACATCAAGAATGAACAGGCTGCTGATATTGAAACACTTCAACATTCGCTAATGATCGGACTACCTGCTGAGCAAAGTATAGTTTATGTGATTAAATCACAGGTGTGAATAATAACCTTAACAATGGCTGCATTCCATTTAGGTGAGACTGTTCCAGGCTCTTGATATTGTGTATGCTCGAATAGAACAGAGCCATTGTTGTTATTATTATTAGATGTACAAGAAGGGCCAAGATAATTCACTTTATTAGCCACTTTAATTCATACTCCACTAATCAGAGGTTATAACGTCAAATATTACTGTTCTGCTTAATTTGTTAAATACAAATAAGATGTCAGATCTTGAGATTTTTTTTATTTTTTATATAGTCTCTTTGGCATGATAGTCTATTATATTTAACTCAATCGAGGACCAAATAGACAATAAACGGCGCTGATGATCTCGCTGTCAGAGCCTGCCATTTCATATGTAACAGATCAAATTATGAGAGACCTTGCAGTGCAGTGCCGGGGCTCAGCATGGGATTAGGGGGCAACTATCTCAAGGCTGTGCTTCTCAGATAACCGCACCTAAAGCAACCTTTTCTCAAACACACAATTACCCGGCCGCTCCCTCCCCCCCCCCTCCCCCCAATCCCCTTCACCACTTCCCTTTTGAATTTCATCAGGGGCTTAATTAGTATACAAATAAAACTTCCCTTATCTCCCTCTCGCCCTAATTGGCCTGTCTTTAGTTATGCCTGGTGAGTGTGTGTTAGTGTGTGAGAGAGCTGGGGCCCCTGTAATTAGGGTGACCGTGTTCACCTTTCCTCTCAGACGCACGGGTGCTCAGGCAGCCTATGGGGAAGGTGGGGCTCTGCATTGTGCTGTATGCTCACAAATACGTGTGTGTGTGTGTTTGAGTTAGTGTTTGGGGTATGTGTGTCGGTATGGGGGTGCTGAGGGTGGGGTGTGTGCTCAGGATTATTGCTCTGCAATCATTCTTGGACCGTCCCAGTGGTGTTCTCATGAGCCAGGAGGGCTTTGGGTGCTGCTGGTTCCCACTGAATGGAAGGGGCATCTTACTTTTTTCATTCTCTCTTCTTCTCTCTGTTCCCCGCCTCTCTCCCCCCACCCACCACCCTCACAACTAAAGTGTTTATCGATTATCTCGTCCCGTTCTTCAACAACTTAATATTGGGTGACAGTGCACTGTGTTCTCACCGTAATTAGAGTTCAGCTCCGAGGTGGGGGTGCGGGGTTGTGGGGAAGGGGGGGCAATTAGAACCCTTTGTTATTAAACTTGATTCATCTTCCTCCTGCCCTGCTCTACTCGGGTCTCCGCTGCTCTCCGATGCTTACCAAGGGTATCGGGCCATCCAGCCTCCTGAAATTGGCTAACCCGCAAATTATCATGTTTGCCACTAGACTCCCCCTCTTCCCGCCTGCCCCCCTCCTTCCCCTCTCCAACCTGAACCCTTCCTCCCAGGTCTGCTCTCCTCGCGATGCCAATAACACACAGTAATAACTGTAAAGATCCCCAGTCAAATCCACTCAGATGCCCGGACTTAGAATCACAACAGAAGTCCTCAAGAGCCACTGAGGATACATCCTTTACTGTATGACTGTACACATCGTTTGATGAAAGGCTTTAATGTTCGATCGTCTTTATTTTCGGTCTATTTACGAGCCCAGTTCATTCAGTCATAGATGGTGTCATTTTTACATCTGCCAAAGGGGTTGTGGTTTGTAGTTTGTCTGTTTTTTGTTGTTGTTGGTTAGTGGAGTATTGGATAAATCTATTTACAGATATCAATGAAGATTAGGCCATGAGCTGGGGAAGAAGTGGTTAGTATTTGGTGGAAATTCAGACTCAGGAATTTGGCCGCAGGATGGGCAATTTGTAACATAACGTCTATTTGATTGTTGTTACTATTCTGATGTTTTGTGGGGTTTTTAATAGTCAAATTGTAAGAACAATGCAGTTTAGTTTGGGTTTAGGGGAAGGTCAGATTTGACATTAATGCCAGCAACTTCTGGACTTCAAATCAGTGTTTCATTACTTTAGTTCAGACGATTGTATGTGGCATTTCATTTGAAAAGCATTGACAACAAACACATCACTACAAAATCGTATGATCAAAGTTGCAGCAGCTTAATTGTCCTTAAAGAGGATCTGGACACAGCTGAAATTAAGACTGATACACAGGTCTGTATGGACGTCAGTGCATGTATATGTAGCTTGTGTTACCCCCAAATATCAACTATTTAGAATGAGTTTTGTTGTAACTATTATATTACCTACTTAGATCATGAAGCGCAGTGCTGAAGTGGAAGAAGGCAGATCTGTCATATCCATTGACAGTCCAGGCTGTCAGTCTGAGCCTATTTACTAATCACCAATTTAGCTTGGTTTCGTTGCCAATTTATTTTTCACTCATACATGTAGTCATTGCACATGAGCCGTGCGAGCACCAGATATATATTTTAAAATATAGATTTAATGCAGGTATTGCGATACATGTAATTAGAGGCTTTTCAGAAAAGCAGCACATAATATAAACAAGAATATGTGTTCAGAATTATGTCTTGCCCCAGTGAAGCCTGGTTACTTAATATGTATGGATGGATGTGTGTGTATATATAATGTTTAAAGGGCCAACACTGAATCAGCCACCCAATCATTGCTCCAACCACAGTGATGGCAGATTTAATATTTAAGTTTCTTAAAAAAAGTCTGTTTCATCGACATAACATTAAATTACTAACTAAGTGTGACCTCAAGATCATCTTATTTATCTACCAGTTTGACAGATGTCTGGGGGGGCACACACTGCTGAGGATTTCAGTCAGAAAACTGTGGCGTGGTACGTAATGAAGCAACTTTTGAAGTCCGTTATTTATTTGATGATTCATTTTTTTTATTCAAACGCCTTCTTCATTTTAGCAAATAAGAGCACCAGAAAATCTAGTTGTTGGTCTTGTGGTGTCACTTTGAGAAACAATTTAGCAAAAAGAGTGAACCTCCTTCAACCACCACCAATAAAACTGTCAACTTTGTGTTCTCTATTCCTTTGCTGCACCAAACGTTGTTAGTTTGAAGAGGTGATGTGAGTTGACAATATTCTCCCTCCTCTCCCTTCCAATCCGGCCGCCTCCCTAACCCCTTATCCCCACCCCTCAGCCCATTCTTTGTCTCCTTCAGAGTCTCCAGGAGCTTGATATGGAGCTTATGGGGAAAAGGAGGAAGATCAATCCTGGTGTCAGCAGCTCAGCGCACATCTCTCCCAGTAACGGCAGGACAAGTGTCAGCTGGAGGAGAGGCAGCCGCCATGCAGAGAGAAAGAGAGAGAGAGAGAGAGAGGGAGAAAGTGAGTGAACGTGGTGGGGGTGGAGGGGTAAGGGGATGGTGGTGGTGGTGGTGGTGGTGGGGGGTAGGATGAGAAAGAGAGCCCTCTGCTTGGCAGCCAAGCGAGTGAGCAAGCGAGCGGCCCAGCCCAAGGGAGTGCACCTCCAGTAGACAAAAGATCAATTCTCTCCATTTCACTCTCAGCTCCTGATAACAAGCAAAAGTTCAGCAAGCCCAGGAGCTGTCTTGCCTTTGAAATGTGCATTCTGCTGTGCTACACACACACACACACACACACACACACACACACACACACACACACACACGGTTGCACACAGTTGCTCACAGTCTCACACAAGTGGCATACACACAAACACAATCACATTTGCACGTTTCAATTAAGAGGCCCAGTTGTCTTAGGAGTGATTAGAAATAACTGTTATACATTTGTTTTCTAGACATGAGGCACAATTCAGAGTAGTCCACGATGGAAAAGCAATGTCTACATTTTTTATTGTGTTTACTGAGTGCCGATCATTTCTTTCAAGTTCCCAAGTTATGGTCATTGCTTCCCTGATGAGGATACTTTATTCAAGTTTGTCATCTCCAGTATTCAGCAGTTTTGATATGTTACCAAATGTCCTTTCTGCAGTGAAAAAAAAACACTCCTTAGTTTGCATTTGGTTCAAGGTAATAAAACAGACAGTAAGAGAAAACAGCACTAGACAGGAAGCTGTTACATTTGGTCAGAATCAAAACATAATTTGTGACAGCGTGCCGTGCCAAGAGTGTGTGGTTTGGATCGTGATTGCGGGTAACATTGTTATTGGCAAAGGGTTACGGTCAGTCAAACCAGAAACATGCATCTTGAAGAGCTTCGTTTTGTTTTTCCTGCAGACACAAGTGTAATTGATAACATTCTCGTTTGGGGGAGTTTATGGAATATATTGTTTCCTTCCTGTTTGTGCTCGTACTCAAGTCACAGCATTTGTTTTTGTTAAAATTTTAAAGCCTTCCCTCAAAACCACATGTTTGCGGGTGAGCCCTAAGATGTTCCTCATTAAAAGTAACAACTTTTTCAAACCTTTAGGTTATTGAAATAAATGTGTGATGGGATGTCATATTTATATAGGCCATTCTTTGTCCAACACTGACACAATCTCTTTAAATACTGTATTTCACAATTGGAGCATCTAAACCTTTTGTAGTCTTCCAGTTCCTATATAACTGGAATTATCTAGGTCAAGTATAAAAACTTTGCAAACAAATGGCTGAGGTTCTTGCAAAAGTGACTGAGATTTATCTAATTTTCCTGTTTGGTGTTACTTGACGAGTCCTCGTTATCTATTTTGATTGTTAATTTGTCCATGAACGTCTGCAAATCTCTGGTGAATTCCTGAGAGGCTGATGGTGTGTGACAGTTCTGGAGCTGGTTCTGTTTAAGACATCCACAGACTCAGAGCAATTCTGGGGAGGTTAGAACCTTGCCACTTCTCATCAGAGTGAATCCCAGAAAGAGGGTCACCCTCTGTCGGTATTCAGGACAGGCACTGACCCTCCTGTCCCACAGTGGACTCTTTACACGGGGTCTGCTATTCAGCAAAATGTTGATAGAGTTTGGAGTGTTATTTATGTCCCCCTCCCTATGCAGTTCTCCTACATTTGGAGTCCAAATGTCATAACAGTGTCTGTGTAATGTACCCAATGATTAGGTTTCTCTCAGGGACCCCTGTTCATAGCTTCTAACAGATGGCCCACTCCTCTTTGTATATGCAGATTTATTCACTGGGAATGTTTACAGATATCGTCATTACATGGACATCCATAGCTAAATAGGCGGTAATTGCAGCAAAAGGCTGTCATCCAGTCAAGTGTTGTTTTTGTCATGTTCTGGCTGAAAGGAACAACTTGCAAAGAGGGACAGCCAGTATCACACAATTGACCTTTTACATGATTTTCAATTACTGGAGAGAGGAGAGAAACGGAGGGGTCCCTGTAGTGCAGCTGTCTCCGCTGCCTCCTCTCCAGAACATCTGTCCATCGAACGTGGCAACGGCTCCTCTTTCTCCCCGTGAGGTCGCCTGCCCTGCCCAGGATGGGCAGGTGTGTGCTGGGCCAGGCCCCTCTGTCATTAAGCGGCCCAGCTGTGCTGTCACGTCTGGCGTAGAGGCGGGTGTCATCCATGACCCTGTCTCAGCCCCCTTGGAGGGGCATACATAGACCTTGACAGGGCAGCTGAGGGTAAAGCCACGCATGGAATATCTATGAAGGACGACCATGTCGTCCCCTCCTTGCACCCTGGTGGGCGCCACCTCCGCATGCTGGCCTACCCTCCTGCCAAAGTGCAGGATGGGCCCTCATCAGCCATGTCAGTCAATAAAAAGAGAGAACATCACACCTCCCCTCCTGCTGTGTCCTGTGTGTCTTTTCAAAGGAGACTTACACACTTGGAAAGAAGGACAAGTGCTGGTAGACATTTTAAAATCTGCACTGAGGAAATAAAAAAATATATTCACTGCAGCCAGTGTGACTAGTTTCATGTGAAAACAGTCTGCAGAGTCTGTACATCCTTAAAACTACTTGAATTCTTAAAAAAAAAACAGGTCACAGCAATATGTTTAAAATTCAGGGTGAAAAACAGTTCACAGTAAACTATTTACATCGAGGCTGTGATGTGCTAACAACATGTTCTGGCTCTGTGTATCAGTGTTTTCATACTCCAGACTTATGCATTTCATTATGTATGTTCTCATGACTGTAACCACTCCCTCCCCACACACAAACACACACAAACTTCGGTTTGTGATGCAGTGAGTGTCTGATAAAACTCAAATATGCGTTGAACAGTTGAGGATATAAGTTATGACCAACCAATGATGGCAACTAATTATATAAATTTGTGAAGGTGGCAATAAAGACAAGAGCACTGCTACTGATGATGAAACAAATACCACTTGGTGTCCATGTTGTCTTGGAAACTAGCCTCCATTTTTGCAACCCCGAGCGTTCTTGACAGATTTCAATCAAGCGCCAGTCTAGTGCTACAGAAAATCTCGTGCACGTAGCAACAATGTATAAAAAAAAGATGTACCTGTTAAGCAGCTGTGTGCTACAGTAATTTACAGTTTGGAGAAAGTGTAGCTCTTTATAAATGTTTTTTTAATTAAGGTAAAAATGTCAGTGTTGCATGCTTAGTAGGGGGAGTGCAGGAAGATCATTTATCAGCTTTTATTTCCCTGTGGGCTACACCAAATATGCCAGCAGCTCGGTAGCTCATGATATTGTTAAGAGTCAGCGCCATATTTCATGTACTTCAACTACCTGATTTCGCTGGGACAAACATGTTACTGATGTTAGAGACACTAACATGCCTTAAACTCGCTTCTACACGTGCCAAGGAAAAAAAAACAGTGTCACGATCAGCACTTGACTTGGTTCTGGTAGTTGATGGCCCAGCATGTCTGCCTGCATTCAAATGTAAGGACACGTTTCATCTCTGATCAATGCATAAATGTACTCCATATTTACTGAGTTGCTCACTCAGCTGCAGAATGGTAATTCTGCTCACTAATGTCATGGTAGATAGGCCAGAGGAATGGACGTTCAGGGGAGACAGGAAAAAAGAGACTGTGGAAAACAGAGACAGGGATTTAGATAGACGCTGCTGAACACGGTGGTCAGCAAACAGGAGCATTTATCCATTAAGTGACCATCAGGCCAGTCCAGATTATTGCGGTAGATTCAGTCTTATTCTTGTCAATTGTTACCATACTGAAGCACACAGGCATTGTGATCACAGTCATGGTTAGAGCAGGAAAATATGGAAATCAGTAACTGATGCTTGGAAAGAAAAGAGGCGCATTTTTATTTAAACTGGCCATGTTGTGTAGATACAGCTGTGCCAAAAACTGATTCAATTTTTAAAGGAGGGTTATTTTGTGCAAAACGAGGGGGCAAACAAAATATCTTTTTATGTGCCTAATCTGAAAAGCAGAGATGTTTTGTGTTGCATTACACGGTGTAAAAGCAACAGCCACTAAATGCAACATTAAACATTTGCATGCGTAAATGTTATGCCCCCACAACACTTTCTACAAGTTCCATTTTTTGAGAGAGAGTTGGCGTTGATGTAAATTGTGGTGTACAGTAATTATAGAATAAAATAGTAATTTGTCTTGAAAACTTTGCTGTAATTTACTTGAAATGTAAATCATAAAGCATTTTTGTTCTGCTCCAAAGTTTTTGATCCTGTGATATTTCTGTGAGCTCTTTTACAGTAGAGAGGCACAGAGAGGGGGCGTAACTCCTTTTGTTTGTTTTTCCAAAATGGCCTGATCGGTTTAAGAAAACATTTTCTAAAGGCAGATATGGTAATCATGAGTGAACGCCAGCATGGCAAATTGTCCAATAAGCGATCATTTTCACAAACTGTTGTAGAATACTGAATCTTCCCACTGGGACAACTCGTTGTGTCTATCCAACTGACACTTAAACATCAATGATATGTTGTTATATTAGTTTTTAAAGCATCAGTATAGCCTGACCATCTCCAGAGTACTGTTCACAGTTGTCATGTCCCGCTTGTGTAATGTTTTGCAGCTCAGGGAAAAGAACTCTTTGCCCTGCATATTCCATATATTTAATTAATTATGCTGTGGTTAGTCTGTCTCCTGATGTCAAGAAAGTTGCCAGAAACCTAGGAGTTATCTTTGATGGCAATCTAAGCTTAAATAACTCAAGTGGATTAAGTTTTACTTCTTTGTGCAGAATATCTCTAAAATAGATTTATGAAAAAAGGATTTCTATGATGGAGCTTCCCTCTATGTGAAAGATCTTTCTTGTGTTTCCAGCTTGTGCGTAAGACTTTTTGTGGCACAAGTGTAGTTTTTAAAATTTGCTGAGATTTTGTCGGCCATGACGCGTATAGCTACACCAGCGGAAAGGCCTGAATGTTTTAAAGTTTACCCTCAGGCATGCAGAGATTGGACAACTAAAAGGGAAAACCCACAGGAAAATGGAACCCCAATACAGTACGTTGCTTCGTTAATATTTCTGATTTGTGAATTTGAAGTCGTTTATTCTTCGGTAGAACAATCCATAATGGATAACGGTCAATAATGGAACAGCACCTCCTATACTACGGCAGTGATGCAAGACATTTCCACATTAAGAGCTGTAAATCCTGTGATTAGAAGTCCTGAAAGATGCTCAATGAAACAAATAAAGATTTGACTTTATATTTCTGTTTCCAGTGGCTTCATGAAGCTGTATAATTAAGTTCACAAACATCGTGGTTTTATCTGTCACGCATTTCAAAAATCAAAACCCTCAAGCGCACATTGCTTCATCCAAACCAGAATGCACACGGAGTCTTCTTTTGACCAGCAAGAAATCAAGAGTGTGATGTTTGTTTGGTCATTTTTGAGTTATTGGATTTTTCAGTGTCAGTAGTGCAATTCCCAGCCTCACCTAACAGTGTATACACACACGTCTGGTGTTATTGGCAGAGCGCCTTCATCCACTGACACCTCCAGCGTCCCTGGTGGCCTTTGTCACAGAAGAAAGAGAATGATCAATATCCCAGTTAAACTAGACTTTCAAAGCTGATCGCAGGGCCTCGTTCTGGGGCCATCTTCTTTAATGAATTTTCTTTCATTCCACACAAGTTTTTAAACATCAAACAATAAATCGGCCAGGGCACAGTAAAATATTTAGATCTATTGACTGTGTTTGAAAAATGTAGAGGGCAAAAACTCTAGTGGTTTGATGCTGATACATTCTGAACACTTTAATCCACCCGAGTGTTTCCTTTTATCTGCCTGGGTTTCTCCAAAAGAGGGGAAAAGGGCCTCAAGAATGTTCTCAAAGATCCAGCAACTCTTTCTTAAAAGCTCCTTACCTTCAATTGCTCAGTGATTCTCAATGTTCTCGGTACCAAGACGCACTTAAAAAAAAAAAAAATTATAATAATACACACCCGGCACACGAAATGATTGATTTTGTGAGAAGATCAGTCATATATTTGAGTGATTGCTCACCTCAAGTGACAGTGGATACAAGACCCGTTCCAGAGGAGAAAAAAAAAAAAATTGTAAATGTTTGAGATTAAATTCTGTCGTCTTGTTCGGCCGTAATTTTCCCCTCGTCAATAAAATCTCACATGTGGAATCGTGGTGCGTACAGCATGGCAGTGTGACATTACAAAGGTTGAGAACATCTGTTTTATAGCATTGGCGGTTTATTGTAGTTGTGTTGCATTTCGTCATCCCCTACCCCAAAACAAAGAGGTGATAAAAATTACATCTGTGGTAAGAAGCCACATTAGTTGTTTTTTCTTGCCATGAAAGGTCCCACAAAAAAAGGAATCTGGGATGCTGGTGCAGCCTATCTAAAATATCTTCTCTTTCAATATTGACGGGTTGTTTTTTAGATGGTACAAGCCAGAGATCAAAAAGAGTGTCTGAAAATATGTTATACCGTTGAAACATTTCATGAGAATCAGCGAGTTTGAGAAGAACTGCACTTCAGTCAATGTGTGGCGTGTATTTAGTGCACATCACAGGAGTTTTTTTTTTTCTTCCACCTTACAAACACTACTCTATAGTAAAATCTCTGTTTTGTTATTTTTGGTCAAAGTCACATCAAGGTGAACATCAACGCCTTGGTTTGACCCCTTGTGGAGCCACTCTTCCTAATGTTGTAATAAATTGTACAGTGTGTACGCATATCTTTGCATGGCTGGTGTGTGTGTGTGCGTGTGTGTGTTTGGCTGGCGTGACAGCCTGGCCTTGACGTTAAACATCTGTTGGGTGATTCATTCGGCTGCGGATGTGGAGTGACACCAAGGCACATCTGCCGAGGTGCGGGCGATCCCTGCAACCTGCCCCCTTTGTAAGGCCCCAGCTTCACCATCCAAACCACTTTTCTGATGATTGCGTCATTTTCCCTCTTCTCCACCACGGCTAGTTCACAAAAGTGACATCCTGCTTTTTTCCCCCCCAGTTGTGCAGGCTGGAGAGCAGCAGATGCATAGCCTTGGGGAGATTTAGAAATGGCAAACACAATGAAACTCAAGAACCTGGGAAAAAAAAAAAAGCGATCCCAGATAAACCTCGTTTTGTCCTTTTTTCTTCCATAGCAGAATTAACATAATGCTAAAGATATGCTTTTGCTTTTTGCCCTTTGAATGTGCTTAAGACATCAGCCTAGAGTGGACAAAACTAGAGCTCAAGTAATAAGTAGTTCAATAACTTAAAATAAATTGTCAACAATTTTCTGTCATTGGAAACTGATTATGTTTGAGTTTTAGTCAAAAACAACAAACTTATGGACATGTCTCTTTTCTCAAATTTGTATATTAATCAATCAGAAAAAAATGATAGACTGGTTTAGACAAGAAGTAGACAGGATTGTATTTTTATTTTGGCACAAAATCATCTTCAGAATGTATTATTTACTGACGCACATAAATTTAGTCCACTGAGTGAAAAAGATTGAGAAATCATTTGAGTTTAAGTGACAGATGCTTCTCTTCACTACTGTGCAGGGCATTGTAATCACTTGAATGAATACAGCTTGACTAATTAAGGTTATGCAGTTGGCTGGCTCTCTCCAAACAAAACCCAAGTAATGTGGATTGTGTTGTAGCACAGCCCCCATAGCATAGTACAGATGAGAGTTGAGTTGATCTGCTGCTCAGTCTGATGTGTCAGTTGGAAAAGAGCTGAGAAAGATCAATCAGTCTAGCACTCGATTTTCAACATCACATTCATGTTTCCACTTAGCTAAAGATATAATTTTGTTGTGGGATAATAAGCTCATAAATTGATTTACTGTATTGTCAAGCTGCACCGCACTCAGCCCCGCTGTTACCATGACGAAAACTCTGAGGAATATGACTGTAACGAATTAAACAGAAATAGCTGATGACTAACAAACACAGCCAGTGCAAATGATGATGACTGAAATGCACTGGATAGCCGCTCTCGAGCTTGCTGTGCATGTTTGGCACAGATAGAGTCCAAGGACGCGCAGGGCCTTTGATCCTGTCTCTGGGGCGTCCCAGATGTTCCAGCGCAGGGCAATGTCAAGTCTGGTTTATTTGCAGAGGTAATGCCCAGCCATTATATGTACAAGTCATCCATCAAACAAAAAGGAACATTTCAGGAACGCTTTTTTCTTTGCACGACTGAGCAATTGAGGTTTGTCAGAGAAGGAAGTCTTGATAGACCATAACCACATCTTCAGCTACATGTGCTTTAAAGGGCCCAGGGCACGATGTGTAGGCAGGGCACCCCATGGGACATTCCCCTCTCCTAGTTAATGCCTGAGAATATTATCCATCATTGAAGTAAAACTAAATATGATATTTCATTTCCATAGATGTCACTGAAGTAGAAGTTGTCCTTCCTGAAATCAGTGAATATTTTTAATCATGAGTAACTCATCTGAGTGCAGTCGGACAGACTGAACATCTTTGAGAAAAGTCTCAACCAGTAGGTGGCAGTATGATACTTGAATCTACAACTTCCAGGATCAAGACTCCTCAATCATTACTCAGAATAAGCACTCTGACTATTTCAATTGACAACTGGAAATATACAATAAAATCTGCAGCAGTTATTATATACAAAGTTGTATTTTTAACTATTATTATTATCATTATTATTATCATTATTATCATTATTATTATTATTAATATACTAGTAGAGATCCATATTCAAACGCAAAGTCTGATTTGGCATTTTTATTACAGCAGAGAATAAAAGCTTTCACATTCCATTCGCAAAGATATTTTACAGAGCAGTGATTTCAGCTGTGGCAATGAATTTGAAAAGCAAAGGGGAAAAAAACATTATTATATGAAATAAATTCTCATACTAAAAAGATCTGAACTTTAGTATCCATTAAATAAACTGTGAACGGCATGTTCCAGAGTGGTTCCAATCAGCTTTATATGGTACGACTAAAATAAGTGCTTTGTCTCAATGCTATCTATCTTGTCTTTTAAACATAACTTAATTATAGTTTAAGATACAGAGAATACATTTTTTGATTTTTAGCCACAATAATTCCACAATTAGAAATATTTTTGTTTGACACATTTTGTTCTTTCTTTTTTGGTAAAAATATAGAAAAGCTCATTGATCTCGAATCATTTTTCTTCATATCAGTTTGTATAAAACCGCCTCGGCAAGTTCACCTCTACGAGAGCATATTTTCAACATCTTCTTTCACTTTGTAACAACAGTGCAGCATTTACACTTAATGCTTGGGATCTTTTGTAAAACGCTCTCTTCCGATATTGACGGTATCACTCTTCCAACTGGCAGGGTGAGCGGACAGGGAGTGCTTATAAATGCATATGTGACACCGTTTCACCTCCAACTATTACTTCAATACCCACTGAAAGCAATTAAAGTATAACTGAAATACAGAGGGCCTAATGGGTTAATTTCTGGGCTTGTTGCTTCAGCAATCCTAACACAAAGAATTCTCTTTGTTTAGCTCAAGGTGGACTTTTTTTTATTGACTCTTGTCAAGTCACAAAATGATAAAAACTTTGTGGCTGCGCTCAAAATACTAGATCAGATGGTATGAGAGGATTTTTCGGAGCTTATTAAGTTAGTTCTCAAAATATATTTCCTACAGATTTAAAAAAAAAAGGGAAGGTGGTTGCACAATCTGCTACATTCACTGCCTCTACTCAGAATTAGAGATTTATTTTCTGAGAAGGAAAAAAAAATCAATTAGTGCTAAATTTATTCATGGATTTCTGCGATCAATGCGAGTCCACTCAGAGGGGCTCGGTGGGACCCAGTTCATCCCAGTTAATGTGTTTGAAGGGGAATTACCATTGATGTTGTTTTCCCTTCCTCTCAGGTCAAAGAGCATCTTGGAGCTGTCACGGCCCGCCTGCCACACGGGAGGAACTACCCTCCGGTCCTCGCCGCTACCCACAAGGCACCTGAACGGCAGAGAGGATGGCGTGGAGTGGCGGATGATGTGAGGTAAAGACAATCAGGCTGGTTGGCTGTGCTGAATCTCACATACCCACTGTCAGGGAGTCTCTTACTAGAGCTAATTGTGAATCCAATCAAGGCTGGGAATACTACCTATTGATTTACCTCACTAAACACACACAATAAATAAATACAGGGGGAATGCATTATGTGTAAATTCGCACACAAATGGCTTTCACGTCTCCAGAATATTTATATAATCTACAGTAGCTCTCCGTGTACTCCTATTATACTGGTCTGCTAGGTGAAAAACAGCTGTTCCTCGCTCTCTGTTAATTTGCTGCAACCGCTGTAATTTTAATTCACATGACCTTTCATGACTTCTTGATTATTTTCATAATTCTTGCATACTTCACGATGCTGCTGCGAAAGACATGCGGTGTGATCTTCTGAAATGTTCCTTCAAGGATATTCTTCTCGCTCTTCGTATTGATTTCAAACAGTTCCTGCACACAGGCTATATTTCAGGTCAATTAGACATATTTGGGCATTTGCAAATCATTTTTTTCTCTCAGATCCTGGGGCTCTAAAACTGCACTTTTGGCCCTAACAGCACTGCTCAGATTCTCTGTGGAGCTTGACATTTTGATCCGCAACAGAGACTAAATGATAACTGTTTCCTTGTAAATACTGTTGCCTGCGGGGGAGGGTTTAAATAGAGCAAGAAGGACTTTTCACTCACTCACTTGTTTATATGCACAACTCATCTAAATACGACAGCTAAAGCATTTAGAATATAGTTTGCACTGCATACAGCAGTGTGAGGGTGTGAGTGAGCAGTGCGAGGGGAGACCCATAATTACAACAAATTATTGCTCGTAATTTTCTAAATTCCTCTGCTTTTACACTTATAAATTATGTAATTATGACCATTTCCCAGAAAGACAGCAAATAGGTTGTGATTCTTCAGTTCAGACTTTCTTCACCAGACGATATAATTCCACTGTCTCTCTTTCTGTCACCCTCTTTGTTTTGTTTTTTCTTTAAAGAGAATATCTTTAAAGGTTTTTTCAGTTCATGTATGAAAGAACAAGCTGCCTTTGTTTGAAGTGTTTGGTCTTGGCATCTGTGATCACTCTCATTAGGGCTCTCCTCTCACTGAGAGCAAAAACACTCCAATTCATTTATTTTTATTTCAAACATATCATTGACTGCTGTCTGAGCTCGCATCCACATCTAAGAGAAAGTATTTATTTGAACCTAACAAACGCCTCTCTCTTCAACAGTTTTAAATATAAATGGGGGAGGGATCGATTAGTCACTAGCTGATTTTTGTATGTTTTTCCCCTATCTCTGAAAAAAAACCTAAAACCAGTAAATAATTCTTTTTACCAATAAGTGCGGAGATCGGATCGGAATATTTATTTAGCTTTGAGAGGAAAGTCAGCGCTGAAGTTTGACCCCTGTGTATTGTCATGACAACCTAAGGTCTTCTGATACTTCGCGGCGAGTAGACGACAACATCCCACTGCTGCCGCGCACACTGTGAACTGGCAGCGCCCACGCGGAGGAGGATTGACATAAACACTTTTTAATTGAGCTGCAAACGTTGTCAAAAGATGGAGTCATTATTTTGGCATTCCTACGGGGCAAATCTGCTCATGCAAAAAGAAAAAGAAATGTATAATTAATACAGCCAGTAACATTATGCCCTATGTGAGGCTGCACAGATAGGATAATATTACATTTTTACTATGGCACTCTGAGCCTTTACCAGATTGCTGATAATGTTCAGTGCTCAACGGCTGGCTCCAGGGAAAGATTGCTCCTTGTCACATCCTTATCAAAGGAGCGTTTTGTTCCTTCTTGCACACACAGTTCTTATTCCACAAGAAGGCCTGTGATCTATTGTACGTGTGTAGATCTTTCTTCAGCATCCCCCTCCTCTCAATGCTCCGCTGAAGATCAATTGTGTTTGCACTATATGTGAATGTGTATCAAAGAGTCCCCACAGTCAATGCCTCCACTTATAAGGTAATGTACTGACACGGGAGATTCCGCGGGGACTGTGCAGAGCTCTCCGTGTACAGAGGCTGTGCAGCAGAGGGAAGGGTTGGGAGGAGGGGGGGAACACAGCAGTCATATAGCGTGGGAGGAGTAAGCTGGATTGATAACACACACCACTTACACAATACTATCTTCACATGGAAAGCAAACATATACCTACATGCACAGAAATGCAAACGTGCAGCTGTTGTAAGTGAATGGTTTTCGACATGAAAGGCAGCTGACCTGAGTGTTAGCCGTGCTGATAAATCTCCCATCGAACACCTATTCTGTTTCTCAGAGCCACGGGGGGATATGCTGTCAGTGAGAACTTTCATAGCAGCAAAAACACTCACCCAGTTGTTTTATTAATCCTTCAGACTTATGAAGGTAGCTGTCCGCGCAGAAAGGGAATTATTCCCATGCATTTCAATATTATATTGACCTTATAACTAGTCAAGTTTAAGTCATAAATCCATAGTTGCTCTTGTCTGAGAAGTGGGCAGCCCGGTTGCTCACCAGCTCCTCCTTCCTTGCACTCGCTCTTTTACAGCTGAGGTGGGAGGCAGGTCAAATACAAGGCTGGGGTTTTGCTGGATTTAACCCAGCCAAAGGAGAGAAGTGGGAGGATGCAAGTGATGATCTGGGCCTGTGTGTGTGTGTATGTGTATGTGTGTGAGAGTGTATGGGTATTTAATAGCAATATGTGGGGTGCATTGTCCTTTTTGATGTGTATATGTGCTTCTCTATGAGTGTGTATGAATGAGTGGATACATAGGCAGTGACAGAAGGTGACCCCTGTGTCAGTGGTTTATTATGTCCGGTTCATTTGCTAGGCCAGGCTCCATTGGCTGTCAGTTTTACTGCCTGACTGTGTCAGCCGGACAGTGTTAAGTCTGATGGAGTGTTTTTGCCTCTGAAGCCATCCTGAACAGAAAGGCAGGCAGAGCTATACTGTATAACAGGCTCAGTGACAGGTTCTCAAAACAGGCGGGCCATGAATATGCAAGCTCTTCCACAAACAGCCAGGAAAAAAAAAAAAAAACTGCTTGATGTGGCTGAATCTGAAAATAAGCAATTTTGCCATATTCAAGCAGCAACACTGACACTTTCAGCACATTTCTCTGAGAGTCTCACTGTCTCTTCAGTTTTATTTCCCCAGCACGAGTTAGAGGGGAGAATTTCTTGCCTGTTTCATCACTAAATGTTAAATAACGTTTCACTTTACTGTCACAACATAATGAAAACAGGAGAGGCATGCGCCAAAGGATAAAAAGAAATCATAATTGGATATTTTTGAGAAGTTATGATATTTGTGCATTTTTTAATTATGTGATCTTGCACGAGTAACATGTCTTGATTGATTGGGATAAGGACCTCCTCTTAGCGCCAAATGTGCATCCACCCTCCCTTGTTTAATGCAAATTAATTGAATATGTGCCTTTGATATTGAAATGATCTCACTGCTTTCCTACAAACATTCCAGCAGACGAAGTGGAACTGTGTGTGCACTTTCTTACTCACCACGGCCAACAGTTAATGTTTTGCTTGTTAAAAAAAAACATAAATATTATAGCTACAAATTTACCTAAAAACAGAATAATGTAATTTTTCTTGTTTTGTGAATCATTGAAACGGGTTCAGGACAGGTTCACTCATGTTACGTCAACATGTTGGAATGAACATAACAACACAACACAACATGATACCTAGTTTAAGCACTGATGTCACACCGAGCTGCGGTTAATGATCATTTTCGTTCCATACTTTCAATTTTCTCTTGATTCGTTTATTGGTTTTATAAAACATCAGAAAATATGCCCTTTACAATTTCCCAGAGCTCAAGACACCTTCACATGTCTCTCTTTGTCCAACCAACACTCAGTCACTCGCTTCACTGTAACGCAGGACAGAAAAAAAGAAGCAACAAACTCACATTTGAGGTGTGTGAACCATCAAATCATTCACATTACTGCTTAAAATATGGTTAAATGATGAAACTATTTTTTTTTTCTCCTCAATATATTTATTAGTTTTTCACTTTTAAAAGATAAATACATTATACACCACAGGAGAAAAGACGTAGAAAATAAAATCATTACAAAAGACTAAACAAACAAAAACAAAACACCGGCTCAGTTTTATACACTCACTCACATTTCACTCGTTCCGATGAACAGAAATTCATCAGGCAACATGATGGCAGAGACACCGGGCGCCACATCATTCAGGTTTGATAGAATTGGCCTATCTTTAAATGTATTATACACGTATGGTATTTTGGTGGTACTAAATCAAAACAGCACTCAACATCCACTGCAATAAAACATTCTTCCTCACAGCATAAAGAATACTGCCCCTTCTCTAAATGAATAAATAGTTTTCTGTTGATTGACTTATCAATTCATAGATTGTTCCTGCTATAAAACAATATTTTTTTTATCCCTAACTTTGAGAAATATGAACCATTTCTAGGAAATGTTAAATGTCCAAACACAATCAGAAACTATCTGCTAAAAGGAAAAGAACAGTAAAAATCAGAGCAAGGATTTGATTCCAGCTTTCGGCATTTGACAGTTCTTTGATACTCAGTGTTATATTCTATAGCACCAAGTATGCTATATACATTTAGGTACGAAAAAGGACCGAAGGTTTACTAAAGTCTGTTTCTGCTGGGGTTTGTAAAAGATATGCCCTTTAAAACAAGACAAATACAGTGATTACACTGTACATGCAATAATGTGTGGTTCCCTTGAGAGGAGTCACAGTGTTGTATGTTTTTTCACGGTTAGTGTCTTTTCAGGACACTGTGTTGTGTGACCCTCGGGGTTGCTCTACGAGGTGATAACAGGACAGTTTGTGTGTGTGCGTAGATGTGTCTTTTGTATTCCAAGGAACCCACATGGAAAACGCATACAGGCCCAGTGAGAGTCCCAGTGCACCAGACACAGCAAGCCCAACCTCACAGCCAACAACACACTGACTCACTAATTACATGCTATTGTCTAGATAAGCGGTAATAGAGTTATTGGCTCGTCCTTCCCGCAACCGTGTGCTCCTTTTTGTTTTCTGTTGCCTGGTTCACATATCTTGTAGGTAGCAGACAAATGGTTGTAAAGAGATTGATTGGAAAACTTTCATGTCTTCTGCCAGGTGCTTTGTAGACCGCAAATTTGGAGGAAATGTCAGGAAATAAGACGTTGTGTGGGATTTCACTCTGAAAACAGTTCAGGACACGATCAGATTGGCTCACAGTTAAAGTTCCTCTGGTCTGGCCACCGTTCTGTGTGAGGGGAAAGGGTGGTGATGCTATTAACTGTACTCCTTTCCTGTTTAGAGGAAGGGGCTGAACATTCCAGGACACACTCACACATGGGCACTTGTGAAGACATTCTTGTACACGAGCACAAAATACGAGAAAAAAAGCGCACCACCTAAACAAACTTTATACTTAGTATACATTTTACAGCACGTACACATGAGTGTGCACTCACACATCCTCAGTGACTCTATCTTCCTCTCCTACTTTGTCTCACCCTCTCACTCCCTTTACTGGAAGGCCACTCTGATAGGCCCCCTCATAAGGAGAGACACACCATCCCAGCTGATTCCAGGGGGAGTCCTTCAGAGGCAGCACTTCCAGTGGCTTCAGTGCATTAAAGCTTTTACCTTTTGCTTCTAAAGGCATCGGGACAAAAACAGGCCGAGCTCTTTCTCTCCACCAGGGAGGGAGAGAATGCATTGTCTTGTGAGGACACTGATTACTTAGGAATTGGTCATCAATTATTCAAACGATGGCATACTGTATTGCCTCCACCTTTAGTGACAAGACGGCCTTTCAAGGCTGGGAAGTGCAGAGACACACCCTGCCCGGTCCGCAAGAATCAATACAAGCCCGGGCAGTTAGCTTCCTCACTTTTGCTTCAGTCTGTCTCGTTCTTCATAGCGATGTGAATTTGGGGCCCTGGCATTACACATTTGGGAAACCTTGAAGTGCCAGCTGCTCAGAAGTCCACAGGGCTAAAGCAGGCCACCGTGGAGGCCTGCAGGGTTTGGAAACACGCCCTTGGCATGTCCCTCAGTTCACTCCGCTGCCTTTTTGTCAAATTCTGCTCACTCCTGTTGGTCTCTCCACTGCCTGTTGTCTTAACTCTGCTGATTAGCTGTAAGCGAGCCTGATGAATGTCCGCAGTTCATCCACAACACCTGGTTCTCAGGAGAATCGATGTCGAAGTTGCATCGAGGATGGAGACAGACGAAAAAAGGGGACTTTCTCTTAGACCAGTCCAAAGATTGGACCACCCAGGATTTGCATGCTTGAGGTTTTTAACTTTGCTTTTCTTCCTTGCCTCCACTCAATGGTGTTGCTGAGTTTTCCCTGGACCAGACTCCTGGCATACTTTACACTCCCGCTCCTTAGTCACTGTCACTGAAACACAAAGAGCCCAACACACAGCCTTGTGTCCTGTCCCAGACTGTCTGACCTCCCCTCTCTGGAAGGCTTCACCGCCCTGCAATGTTTGCTAATAGAATATCCTCTTACTCAGCCACAGAGCCAGAGCCCTTATTCCGAACGACCACAGACCGCTAAAAAAGGTCAGGCACCCCAGGCCAAAGAGCCAATTAAACAAATGAAGTGTAATTCACACCTGAATCGCTAAAGTGGATGTTCTTTTTTTATCGTCATGTGTTTCTAACATGTTGGTTTTCCAGTGAGGTTTCTCTGAATTTCCTTGCTGTGTCAAGGTCAATGGGCATGCCACTGCTGTTTATTTGCGGGCCATTTGGCCTCTCAGAGTTTGCCTGTGTTGCAGCTTGTGACATGAAAGAGTGAAAAAAAAAATGTGAGGGGGAGAGGAAAAATCATAAGGGTGAGGAGTCAGCGGGAGGGAGGGAGGGAGAGAGGGTCGCTGAAGGAGTTCGGATAACAATGGCTGAAGTCCAAGGTTGGCTAATAGTATCTGACACACTGCAATTTTGAGGCTTATATCAACATTGTTTTTACAGCTGTAATTAAGCCACCTAATCAGAAGCACATTGGTCGGGACAGTCTGGGGCTGTGAGGGGGCAGACACACAGTGAGCTGTGTTCAGCCCTGCGGCAAGGCAGCAGCACCGCACTTTGGCTTTGGCACAGCTCTGGCTTAGGTGGAGGCCAGCCAAGGGAACTGTGGGTGGGAGAGCATCCTGAGTGTGACACATACATGCACATACGTACACACAGATGCACACAAGGGCTGTGCGTTGTACGCCAAGGCCACACCGAATGAGTATAGATATGCAGAGGGGGCAATTTTTTTTCTGCATGTATGTATGTATAGAGCTATATATATGTGCGTGTGTGTGGGAATTTTTGCGGTACATCTGTTCGAGTTGTGTTTGAGGCCGTGTGTGTTGCAATAGTCTCCTGGTGGCGTGCGTATCTGTGTTTATCAAGTGCTCAATTATGCCCAAATCTTACTTATGCACGCATGTGTGCTCAAGAGCATTTCCATGTTTGTTTAGTGGACGTTTTATGGTGTGTGCGTTTGTACTAAAAAGAACAGCGTGCAAATGTGTATATGAAAGAGAGAGAGAGAGAGGGGGAACATGTGCATGTGTGCGGTCGCCTCAGCCCCACAGAGGTTCACCCCACCCTTGTCAAGGCCCAGTGCCGAGTCACCCAAGTCTCAAATGGCAACAGCGCACACAGACGGGCCCACACAGACACACACATATAGAGCAGGACGCGGAGCTCAGCTGGGGCCAAAGTCAACAGATGAGCTGGTCTGAACTGGCTTGCTGTGTGTTCTGATTGTAAATTGCACTGGTGATGATTAGAGAACTCCAGCACAGGATGTCGACTCTTAAAACTGTCCAGAGAAAATAATTTTCTACTATGTTCAGGAAACTTTTTTTTCTCTTTCTCTCCTTTACACTGCTCCCCGCACTAAACCCCACTCCCTCCTTCCCTCCCTCCCTCTTTAATTTAAACATCATGGGGCTGTATGTGAGGAGGTGGATAGAGTTGGTGTGTAAATTAGTTTAAGGCCTCCAGAGTAAAAAAAAAAGACAGACAATGGAGGCTGTTTAGAGTTTCATCTTATCTCTGCAAGTGCACACACGAACCCTTCAATGCTTCAATGCAGTGCACTTGCAAAAATCCCTAAAACGTCACAAAGCTTACAGTTTATTTGTGTGGACATCTACGTTTTCTTTATATTTGAGAGCAGGACATTATATTTCATTGTATCTAGGTGTGTGTGTGTGTGTGTGCATTAACGGCATCATCTAGTTGTTTATTCCAGTGTGGCTGTCAGAAAGTGGGAAGGAAGATCAATGAGGGTTTGTGTAACAGAGCCAGAGGTTGATGGGGATGAATGATTATTGTTCTGCTCTTTACCTCCTACTCTCTGTGCCATGATGTCATCATCCTGAGACACACAATACTGGGCTAGCCCAGCTTGTTGTTGTTTTCTACATCGCCACAAAAACCACAGCTCTGTGACTCATCACACACTGACCTTACACCGGGCTTGTCTGGTGGACTGCACAGAAAAACAAATCCAGATACATGGCTCCCTTTTGCTGCTGCTTATATTGATTATCAACATCAGTGCCTATCAAAGATCGAGTTAGACTTTATTGTTCATTTTGACCGACCGGGTCATAAAAACTCATCATCTATTATTAACTGTCATTTTAATTTGAATTTTTGAATGATAATGAGACATATCGCTTATTAAATAACATTTTATTTTCAGAAATCTATAGATTATGCATTCATGAGAGAAAAGATGAACATCATTAGACACCAGCGATGTGGTCACTTTTCATGCCGACGCCACACGAAGCAGATGAATGATTTTTTTTCACCAAGGTTGCTGCCACTTGATTCCCCCGCAGTATCAGCTGCAGCTGGCTGATAAGCATTACCAGTATTACTTGCTCGTTCTTCATCCTCCACTGCATAAATCCCCTTTTTTTATCAACCACATCACAATTAAAGAAACTCGGGATACTCAGCTGCCGAGACATTTTACGCTATCTATCGCTGTTTAAATGTTTTGTATGTGCAGTGAACTACTATATAGGTCTACTATAGGTGGTCTACATGTGGGGTTCCATGTGAATTAGTTAACGTTACGGTAGATCACACTCAGTGTTAATCTGTCAAAATGACTGACGCACTTCAGACTTTCAGTGATAGAAGATATTCTGTTAACATGACCCCTGGTGCCTTTATGGCAGCATTATAGACATCCGTGCAAAAAATATCTTGGCATCGATGAACATACCTAAAATGACAAGCCACTAAAGTCAGTATGTTGGACCGGACACTTGAGCAGAGTTTGCTGAACGTCCTGAAGCCAGCTGGCAGATTCTGTCCCACATTCTTGCACCCCTGCTGCGTCGCCCAGCTTGGTGACCGTGAATGTGTTCGCAACTACTGAGTCTTTTCACCACGTCCTTCAGACTAATTTAGATTTATGTCCTTTTTAAAGACTTTGCCATTCCCTTCCTCTACGGATGACATTTTTGCTCCTCTGAGTCACATAGTGCATACATTGATTCATTTTTCAAGCGTGGAATGCCTCAAGGAAAGAAGGGATAGAGGCGAGGGAGGGGAAAAGATGGACGGAGAAAGAGGAGGACAAGTTTGTGCGACTCGTCTGGAACAGTGTGTCGCTACTTGCCTAAAGTTTGGCAGTAGCTCCCCTCTCCCTCCCTTGTTTTTCTCCCTCCTTCTCTCCCACCTCCACAGAAATGTCCAGCTTGATTTAATCAGGGAGGCAGAGGGGAAATCAAACTGGGCGTGGGACCAAAAGCCTCCATATGGGGACAGGCCCGGGTCCTGCGACCTAATCGACCCTAGGGGCAGGCAACAAAGACGGCCAGTGAGTATGTGAACGAGAGTCTGTTTATATTTTTGTAATGGTGTCTCTGTATGTGTCTGAGTGTGACTTGCGGAGGTTTGACTTGGAGCAGGGAGGATGTTAATGTGTCCCTCAGGTGGCAGCAACAGCGCAGTCACACACAGACTTGTGTTTGACATGAAGAAGGTGGGGAGAGTATTTCCTGTGCCACTACTCCCTCCTCCTCCTTTTTCCCGCTGTGCGTTTCAGATGTTAGAGCCGGCGATAAATTCCTCTCGACAAGCTCCAGGTGGGGAATGGGCCACGTTTGCCGTTGCTGTGCCCCCAGGCTCTGCAGGAGAGTCACTGTCTTTCCCAAACATGCTCCACCTCTGTCTCTTCCTTTTGTTCCTCCAGTTTCTTTTTTATCCCCCTTTCCCTCTACTCCCCTCCCTCGTGTCTCATGACTGTTTACGCAAAATGACGGTTCCTCCTCAGCTTGCCGGCTTGTGGTTGACCGAAACAAATAAATAAATCCATGAGAACACACATTCATTCACAAACAGCCTGCGCACGCCCCACAAGCGCATAACAAGACGAGAGATGGAGAGAAAATGTAAGCTGTGGGAAGAGAAAGTAAATTAAAAACAAATCATGGCATGACCATGGAATGCGACTGGCGAACGGCAGAGACAACTAACTAAACAACAGCCATGGGATTCTCCATTCACACTATGGCTCCCCCATCTGTGTTAAACAATAATCAGGAATAGTCCAGATTTAACCCTCCTGCAAATAACTGAGACATGTGATTCATTCTGCTGAGTCTCACAGTAGTAAAGATGACACGAGATTCTTAATTTAACTTGGTAACGGGACAATTTAAAGAGGACCAACACCTTGTCTTACTGAAAGCATGTTATTATAGTCTCAATATAACCCAGCCAAGGTTGGCTCTGACAGAGGCCCAGTAGTGTGCACTATGTATTCAAACTGCAGTCATAGGTCCTGAGGGACTTTGTTCGTCTCAGTGTGTGTGTGTGTGTGTGTGTGTGTGTGTGTGTGTGTTCAAGAGAGGGACTTGGATGTGGAAAGACCCAGATTTATACGTTTTGCTCTTGGAATATCCCAGAGATATGTTGGAGGCAGCAGGGGGATTTTATAAAAGTCTTCTCCAGTTTCTCTGGTTCAGCATTTTGTCGTAGTGAGGACATTACGTGGTGACAACAGGCATTAAAATACTGCCCCCTCCTCCTCCTCTTTTCCCGTTCACACCCGTCTGTCTCTGTTCCTTACTCCCTCTCCTGCTTAATTCTTTTCCAGACTGTTTCTTCCTTGAAGACAGGGTTACAGCCAAGTCACAGAAAAGCTATATCGATGCTCATGTTTCTCTTAAATGCAAAATGAAATAATGAATTCAGCTGGACTGCAATTACATTTAATGCAACGCATGATGTGGACGACGTGATTCATGGAAAACACTTGGATCACAAAAAAATGCACGCTGTTGAATAACATCTGTCCTGAAATTGTTCTTTGCCACATCCAACAAATAATGAGTCTTTCCCTTTCAGATATGTTGCTACTTCTACCATTACAGCGAGGGCTTCATTTCAAAGGCTTTTTCCTTGAAGCTAAATACTTATCTTATTCTAATGGTACTCCTGAGAACAGACCGCTTATCCTGATATGAATTGAAAATTCACTAAAGGAAGCAGCCATGGCATGAAATTTGAAGCATAAAACATAAAAACCTGGCGTAATACTTGGGGGGGATGCAGAAATATTTACACTAAGTTCCAGTTTTATTATTAATATATGTGTGAGCAAAGTTCCCTCACATTACATGTTTGAGCCTGAGAAAATTTAGAGGTAAAAAAGCAGTCAAGACCCAAATACATAGCCCGTCATGAGCATATTTCATTATCCTACTACTGTCCGTGCCATTGCATGTGTGAGTTAATGTGCGCTGTGTGTGTCTGCAACTGTGTGCCTCTCCGAAGACACTCCTGACATCCAGCCAGATTAAAACCCAATTCATGACTCTGGCTGCAGTTTCCACAGCACCATAAAGAAATCATTTAGGTCAGAGGAAATGATTAAGTGTTAACAATATTGTGCCAGTGCTCTCTTTGTGGATATGGATGTTAAAGTGAACTGGAAGACCAAAATGGTCTGTTTGGGTGGTTGACTAGATGTGAAACCGCATGAGTGTCCTTGGGACTAGCTAGTTCTTTAGTGTGCGCACGTGTGTGTGTCTGGGCATGTGTGTCTGTGTGTGTCTGGGCATGTGCGTGCATAAGTATGTGTATGTGTGTCTCCACCAGCTCTGGCAGGAACTTGGGAAACCACTGGGAGCTCTTCCAATAGTACCTAGTGTGGACTCATTTGTTGACTCAGTGATGGTTAGAGGGGCAAGTGTTGCCATCTTAACACCAGTACAGCCGAGTGGGAGACAGACAAACACAGACACACACACACACTGAAAAAACAACATCAAACAGTGCTTTTAAGAGGCTACAGTGTATAGCTGGAGTTCAGTTTGCCTCCTCCTCACGGTAATCCAGAGTAGTTTCATACAATTTGAATGGCAAACTACACTGACAGCCAAAGGGCCAAAGGGGCGCATTTGGCTGAGGAGAGGAGAAAGACTGGGACCAGCGCTATACTGCAGCTCAGGTGTGCTGCGAAAAGTCTGGATGAAACCACATGCCTATTCTCCAGTTGCTCTCCTCGAATCTGGGCCTTGAGAAAGGACTTTATTTTCCCTTACCTAAAATGGTCTGGGGTGCAAAAGAAGCTCTGATTCACACATAGCTGGCTGTGTTATTTTTAATTTATTGGACAAAGCCTCAGCTGTGGAAGTCATCAGAGAGATCCTGGCGGTTCAAGCGTACTCTAATGCAGCCCGGACTTTGTATTAATAGTTAAAACTCAACAGCACAATCAGATCACCAAACCAAACAATACTTAGGCCTCAGTAACAGCCAGCTCTCTGACTCTCTCTCTTACTCTCCCTCTCAATCTTTTCAGTGGATGTCTACAGTGAACAGGATGCCTAGAGGCGCAGCATTGAAGATGTAAAAGGTTCAGGAGTATTAACTATTACAAAATCTGATCCAAATGAGGTGGTATAATTGCATGGTCCTCCTTATCTTCATTAAAATTGTAGTAATTTCCATTTGGGTATTACAAGCGGCACAAATTTATGCATAGTTACTAATGTTAATTTTCACCTCTGATATTTGTTTTTACTTATCACGGCGTAATGTCGACCACTGGGGAGCCTATTGTTTAATAGGAAGGGCAGATATAATTTCAGCACACTGTGTTAAGACACAGGGAGTTGCATCTGGTGAATGGTCAATATCCTCGATCGATGTTGTTCAAATTTGGGATGCCATAGGGCCTGACAGCTATGAATTGTATTATTTTGGGCAGAGTGAAGAATGGATGGAGTAGGATTGTTATGTTGTGGGAATTTAAGCCCAATATTTATTTTCTGTACATACACGATTTAGAGTTCGGGGTATGAGGCATTTGTTTTGGGTCAAATCACTGCAGGCGTAAAACTTTAGCTCCTAAATTCCATAACAACTCCACATTAAATTTAGAAATATACAACGGCAGCTACATCAGGGCTGTCTTTTCCTTTTATCACCGTGGTCTCTGGCAAAACTACAGTCCGCGGTTGGTAAGTTGTGTTGTTATGATTAAATAATGATCCGCTACTTTATGTTGTCTCCATCTTTGGGAAATAAAGTTCCTTAAGAAGGGAAATAAGGATGAGGCGTTCCAACGTGTTCTAAATTGGGAAAGAAGACAATTAGGCTGGTTTGTGGCTGTCAGTCAACCCACTGTTGCAAGGTGTTCTATGAGGTGAAATCAAGCAGGCGAACTAGGGGAGAGGTGGTGTAGTGAGATGGAGAGGCCAAGCAGCCAAGAGGCTACACTAGAGTAGCCGAGTGCTGGGGAGGGAAACACCATTGTACTGTTCGTTTGGAGACATTCTGTCAAAGCCGGCCCAGGCTGACACCTCGGATCACAGTTTGATAGACGGCAGAGTAGCTCTCGCTGACTAGGTCCTATTAAGGTGGATGTTTTCAAAGTTTGGGCCGGGCACTAGGGAAAAAATAGAAAGGACACAGAGGGGAAGTGGAGCCTGAGCGGAGCTGACATGCTTCAAGACCCTCTTCCCCAAACACGCAGTCGGGGGTCAAATCGCTTTCCTTCCTTCGCCCAGTCTGGCCTGGTGTCCAACTTACTGAATGTCTAATAGAGAGAGCGCTGGAGATAGCCACACAACGCTTCACGGACACACACACACTTGCGCGGTCACACACCGATATCATGCACATATGCGTACCAAACTGCAAAGCATGCATGGACGCATGTTAACACGTGCCTGCAAGCGTTCATGCAAGCATAGATGCACACAGATGTGCATATCTGCATATGTAGTTTTGCGTTCTATAGTGAGAAGACTGAGTTGTGTCCGGTAGGATTAGTGTACGTAGGTTTCCTTGCAAGACTGTTTGTAGCCCCACTGCAGCCCCTTCTCCTGGATCAATGCTCTCCTGCTGTCACAGTGCAGTGAGCAGGCAGAGGCAGCCAAGGGAGGCCTGCAAGACCTACAGAGGCACAAAAGCATTGAGAGGTAGTGGAGGGGGGTGGACGGTGGGGGCAACGCTTGAATGTGTATCTATGCGCACTGCTAGTCGTCAGAGAGGGGCGAAAGCAGACACACTGCACCTTGACCACCTATTATGAAGCTCTTTGCCGCGATGTCAAGTGAAAGCAAGTTAATTGGGTGAAGCTGTAGAGCATGTTAGGGCGGTGGTTGAGGGCTTGCCGGCTTGACAGTTGAGTGTCAGCGGGACCCAGTCAAGTGTGGCTGAGAGACAGAGCCCTGTCACCGGGCCTAAAGCAGGGCCGCTGGGGCTGTTAGGGAGAGAGACCGACCCCTCCCTACACACACATACACACACGCACACACACACTCGCTCTCTCACACACACATTGACATGTACACCCAATTACATTCACTCATCCCCTCTGTTGCACGCCCACACTGTCACAAATGGAGATTATTTTAGAGAGAGTTAAAGAATCAACTTGATTTTTTTGAAGTTATCACAAATTGCTTTGATAATAAAATGATAGTTGCAATTATTGACTGTTTATTATTTTTGATTACTTATTTGTCTTGTTAAGTTTGGATTTCTACAATGTTTATGAGGCTGTTATGAAGCACTTTTTTTTTACCGGGTGTTTTATAATTATGTTTAATACTTTTAGTATCTCCAATGAAATTCTTGTTTTAAAAAGAAAATTCCACATACCATTTGAGTTCTGTCTAAATATTATCATATGATTAATGACAATCAAAACTTTTTTGACTCAGTTGCAGTTTTATGTGGCAAACTGCACATTTTTTTTTATTGTTATTGTGGTTTTATTGTACAACTTGTCAAACTGTCAAACACACATCCTTTATTCTGTAATTCCAAAACCCTAATTAAATACTAATAAAATTGTCTGTATTGTGCCCATTTCCAATGCCCCCCCCCCTCGATATATTCACTGATTTAAAGGCAGTGAGCGGGAACCTGACAAGTTATTGACAAACCTAAGCAGAACTTAACGAAAGAGGCCCCAAATATTCACCGTTAAGCGGCTCCCCAGGGAGGGTTATAGAGCAGCTTTGCAGATAGTGTCGGAGGGTTGCAGGATGCCCATTTATCTTCCTAAAGCTCACATTCAATCTCCATCACACTGTCAGATGGAAATGAGACCCTCTCTTTTGTACCATTCACACCCCCAGAAGTGCTACTCAGTGCCCCTCTCTCAGTGTGACAAAAAAGACCCTAATTAGACAAGATTGAATGATAGATGAGAGGAGTATGGCCGTGGCCCCAGGATCATTGTGTTTTACACCATGTTATGTCCATGGCTGTAATATTTGTGCTGAGCAGTGTGGGAATCAAGCATGGCAGCAGATCCCCTGCTATGGGTGTCTCAACATACTCAATGATCCATAATGTAGGCCTTATGAAACTGATGGGCCAGAACACAGTCTCTATTCTGAAAGGCACAAAGCATTTGACAAGGTTGTTAGGACTTTGTCCGGACACAGTCACCGATTAGGCTAATCCCGTGAATTCGTGTTTGTATCAAGCATTGCAGAAGCATATAATAGACATCCAGAGCCCTGCCCCCAAGTTTAAATCTGCATGCTCTGTGTCAAAGAGTTCTTAAATTTTCAATGTAATCAGAAAATAATGAATTGATGAATTTAATGTATTTTTAGTTCATTTTAGTTTTTGGATGTTCGGGATATTACTGATCAGATCCAACCCTGCAGCTAGACACAAACCCTTTGACACTGAATGAACCGCCACTTGCCTCAGGCGGCTCTGAAATAATTATGTTAATTTGATTATCCTGCTAACAGTACAATATTTACGAAGGAGCACATCTCGGTGTGCTCACATTGCTGCATTTTAAAGGTAGGAGTGATCCTAAAAATATTCTACAAAACAAAATAATACGCTTCATTGGAGAAGTCCTCTAATTGGTCTTTAGCACTTATTGAGCGTTTCATACGAACTGTGCAGATATTCTCACAGTCTTAACCTCACGAGTATCACCTAAAAACCCGAGCATCAGCTTAATGCAATCAGATACACTTATAAAATCTAATTCCTCAAACATTTCTACCATTGTCCAGATGTTCGCCCCCTGTCTGATTCAACTTCATGACTCCCTTCTGCTCTACTAACAGCTTTGTAAACTGCTTAAAGGACCATTACGTCTCCTAACTTCCTCTGTCATAATGGGTTAAATGTACAATAAGGAGTCAAGCAGGCAAGTTAAAAGGCTATAAGCAGTCAAGTTGTGAACAGTACCTCTGTGATAAAATACTTTTTCATTGCCTTGCCAGCTCTGTATCCTATTCGGTTTTTATAATCCAGATAATAATAGAAACAGCTTTAAATCAAAATAATATGAAAAAGTACTTGAACTGATGATAAAGCTCATTATTAGTGTTAATTACCACATAGAACTACATAATTTGTAGGATTATTCCAATCAGCAGTTGGCCTTGTTGCTCAGTTATTCATGAATTCATTTTATTACTACTTATGACGTAATTGGTCAGTCCTTGTCTTTAGTTGAGTTAACAAATATGATAATTTGGCACAATAAAAATCATTATTATCTACTCTAAAGTGACTAAAACTAAAGTCAGATCACCACTGGAACTATACACAAAGTGTAACATGAAATGTGAAAGTGCAAACAATTAGAAAGTAATGTTTAGGGCACCATAATTTAAATGTAACAATGTAAAATAGCATATATTACCACAAATTATTATTAATGAGTCTGTACTGTTTAATTTATTGTGTTTATTCCGTAATTACAGGACAATCCATACTTGGAATGCTGTGCTGCGGTATTTAATGACATACAACAATTTAAAGATTTCAGTGTGATTATACAGAGGCTGTGATGTCGCAAGAGACCGCTCGTCTTATTTTCTCAATCTGTTGTAATTAAAAAAAAAAAAAAAAAAAAAAGATAAGTTTGGGGTCTAATTTTTAAAAGTTCCTAACAAAGAAAAAGGGGGTGAGAAAATCAATAAGCCATTTTAGTCTCTATCTATCAAAGCGGATTCCTTCTTGTCTGTTTTAAAGTGGGGATGTGGCACTTTAATAGGATAGCGCGAGGCTGTTTGAAATGTATGCCAATGATTCCTGTCATTTCATGGCAGCCCGGCCATGGTTCACTGAGCGCCCACTTCTCCCCTGTCAGCTCGACTGAAGACAAGCATTTAGTTGCAAACTTTGAGCAGGTTGCGCAAACCAGAAATGATGTGACTGCTACTTCCAATCCCCATCCTTCTCTTTCATGCTGCAATGCCACTGGCGGTCAAAGAAAGGGGAGCGAAGTGTGCTTTCTCTCATTTAACTGGAGAACATGCTGATTTAGTAAAAACCTCAAAGGTGAATAGACTGGAGGGGTCGAAATGACAAGAAAAGAGAGAGAGGATGAAACGAGAGAGTGAAAGTATGAGATGAAAAAGGAGGTAAAAGCTCAGCGCAGAGGAAGTCAAAGGTTATCAGGTGACCTTTTGTGCCATAGCTACTACCTACTTAATTATGTTTGTTGTCATCATATTATTTAAACCAAGCACAGCAACTCTCAACTCATGCTGTTATCCCCAGAGAACACAGGACTGCTTTAATTTCTCAGTCATGGCCAGCGTCATTTCCAGATATTGATATAGCCACACATCTTTTTTAAACTGTGTCTTAACACTGGGCCAGTAAGTCAGTATCAAGTAGCCCTGCTGGCTAGCTGACAGTTTGTGTGCGTCAAGGCCACGGCCCTGTATTTTCTGCCTTGTAGCACACCAAAGTAAAATCGCTTGTCAGGCCGAGGTGTCTGTGAGCTGACAAGATGCCCCAGTGACATTTCAGCTCGAAAGAGCAAGTGTCTTGCAACCGAGTGGTCAAATATCAGAGAATAGGTCAAGCAGGGCGGAGCTGAGTGCTATCCGGAAGGCCAGTCTCTACCAAACGCCAAACGCCCCCTTGACTTTGACAAGTGGGACTGCTGGGGGGTCAGTGAGGGCAGCGAAGGGGCGGCTGTGCGACGGAACAAAGTGATGTTCTGTTGGGCATGGCCAGACAGTGTGCACCTTATTGGCTTCAAAAGGGAAAAGACATTGACATTGATTAATCTTCTTAACCCTCTTGAACATGAAGAGAGTGGTGGGGAGCTTAGAGTGGAGGGGGTTTGGCAGCCCCATAAGATGGGCCACTCCAGTGGTTTGTACGGAGCATGGCCCCCTGAAATGTACTCTGACATTCATTAGAATATCTTTGACACCTATCATGGGGGAGCCAGCAAGGCTGGAGGAGGAGAGCACCGTCTCCAGTGATCGCAGTCACCCCCCAAAATCTTTCAGATAGGGTCATGTGAATGAAATGACGGAAGTAAATCATGAGAAGACAGGCTTTACGAACACATATTTAGTTTAACTCGGGTGACATTAAGTTACAAGGAGATAAATTGTGCATAGATATCACTAGGTGGGTCATTTCCATCCACACAGTCTCCAATTGGTCCGCTGGCATCCTTGCAGACTAATGCAAAGAGTTTTCAAAGAAACAAAGAGCACCTGAAAATAGTGCACGCCTTTGCATATACAGCAAGGTGTCAATTCTAATGGCCAGTTGCTGTTATAAATACATAAAAGACTCTACCTTTAGCTTATGCCTTTGTGTTTTTCTGCTGTTTTTCTGTTTTTGCTGAATTTTAATGGAAACAGAAAGAGAGAGAAAGAGAGAGAGAGATAGCGAAAGAGAGAGAGCATGTGTCAAAGTCTTGACAGCCATCAAGGCAATACGGCGGTGCTGACATAAATATTTAACACTGAGGGGCAACCTACAGCATGTCATGTCACGGCCGTGATTAGGGTGAACGGTGACCCCCTCTCATATAACATGGTTTCATGTTGGAGAGTGGCGGGGGGGGCATGTGTCAGCGCTTCATAGGCTCCATATCAGAGGACGGACGATGCTCCCTTTAACCCTCATTTCCATAAAGCCATTCCTTTGGAACAGTGTTCCCCACAGGTCTCGACTCCCTACCTGCTTATTCCCCATCTCCAGGTGGTGCAGAATTCTTGCAGAACGAGCTGCCCTCTGAGACTACAAGATCAGGCCTGTTCATAGTGTGTTCGTGTGTTCATGTGTGTGTGTGTGTCACTCTACTTGACATCAGACCTCTTAAGAGCTTGATGGTGTAGGTCCAGGGAGAAGAGCTGTTTATCATTCAGCCAACATCATTTGGTTGTTTCTCATCGATTGGTTCAAAAATGTTTTTCCAATGTTATGTCATTGTTTGCGGGCCGTCAAGGGTGAGCCCCCTGTGAATAATTCCAATCTTAATTGGAAAGAAATCCATACGTGGAACTTCACTTGCACACAGGATCACAGTACCTTGAAGAAACAATTACGAAGCATAGAGAGGTAATCAATGGCCAAGCCTCGCCATGAAATGTCACCAGATGAAACTGATATGGCCCTGTGGTATTAGCATTTATTAATGGCTGTTATCCAAAGTATGAAGGAAATAAAGTACAATTAATGATAGCCCCAAAGGCAGTGAAGAGTGGCACATCACATTAGCTAAATATATTTATATGTATGTAAATTAAACCTCAGTCCTAGTGTGCAGAAGCTCAGTTAATGAGTTATCAGTTCACTTCAGCGCTTTCTTTTTTTTTTAACCCTTAACCCTCGTACATTTATAACATTCAAATGAAATAATAAAGCTGGCTGACACAATCATACGCAATTATGTATCCTCTAAACACACCTACAACTCGATGGATATACAGCGTGAGCGAGAGTAATGAGCTTGCTTTTTTCTGATTCCTTGCAGTACGCT
This sequence comes from Larimichthys crocea, assembly GCF_000972845.2. Taxonomy (NCBI): domain Eukaryota; kingdom Metazoa; phylum Chordata; class Actinopteri; family Sciaenidae; genus Larimichthys; species Larimichthys crocea. The sequence goes on from NC_040020.1 coordinate 4,134,086, forward strand.
ACAGCTGCATAATGTTCCAATTTATTCAAGGTTTATTGGGGTCAGGTGTCCTTACTGTAAGTCAACACATTCATCATACCAATAAGTTAACCTACACTATTGATTTGTTGCACTGGTTTAGCGAGTAATCATCAAATCCTGGATTCAAGGCTGAGGCAACTTTTGCTGCTCAGATAAAAAAATAAAAAAAAATAAAAAAAGTTTCAGTCCAACTTCATAATTAAACGGTCTTCCAGCTGTACCTGTGTTAAATACAAAACTGCAAAGTGATTTGATGACAAAATATGTTTGCGTTAGCCACAAAAGTAGGACAGAAGCACTTGACATTGTATAATTTACCTTCAGCACTTGGGAGTTTACTCCTTTTCCAGTAGGCTGAGCTGATAGCTCTTCCGGTAGATGACATATTACACCAGTCCTGTGGTCATGCCCAGGCTCCATCTCTCCAGTTCTTTGTTCAGTCACAAATCATTCTGTGGGCTCCCTTAAGTGCATCTGTGTTTGTTAAGTGCCCAGACCATAGACCGTGGTGTTAATCCAATTTGCCCTTAACATTTTTTCGAGCAGTTGCCATGTGGTTGGGTGGTTAAAGGAGGATAGTGACACACCTGGGAGAAAATGAAATAACTCTCCCAAGGTACAGAAAGGGGATGAACCTGAAACAAACAACACTAGAAGGGATGAAGATGGGCTGTGAGTGCTGTTACCTGTCCCTGTAGTCGTTTACACTCACACACACACATCGTCACATATAGTGAGAGACAAAAGTCTCTGATTAAATTTTAATGGGAAGCCTTTTTAGGCCAGCCCTATTGTCTTTCCCATTAAAGTCTCGGGGATACTGGTATCTCTCTAGTGAACGGTGACAATAGAAGGCCCTCATATGCTTTCCTCCCCACCTCTCTTGCAAGGGAGACGGAAGTGGGATGTTATTATTATTTCATGCCTCAGAAGAGTCCGGCGCTCACTTTAGGGCTTGGTCACAGCGGTGCAGCATCCTGCTCGGGGAATGCTCTGAGAGGTGCTCTGAGTGCACATACTATTGTTCACTTCAGGTTGTGTGCCATTTTCCTACATGCCCCCTGAGCGGAAGAGACGCGTTGTTATTTCAGCCTTGTTTCGCATGGTAAGACAAGAAAAGCATTTAGTGCTCCAGAGGAGGTCAAAGGTGACAGGCAGAGTAATGGACAAGCAAACTGTAAAACCCTGCTCGCAAGGCCGACCTTCAATAAGTAAAAACAAAATTACGGCATGTAAACAGTGAGTACATGAATGTAAATTCTACAGCTGTGTTCACAAGCTTTCATGTATTACAATAGAGGATGACAGAAGGGACTTTACAGAAACAGGTGAACACATTTCTACATAAAGACCATTAATGTCTGGTTAAGTTTCGCATAGCCAGACTCCAAAGCTGCTAAACACTGTCAGTAAAGGTCTGAGTGTTCATTAATATTGGGCTCTACCACTTCCAACTGGTAAATCTTATCCAAACAATTGGGAAACAGCAATAAAAGCCAGGAAAAAAGGCTACTCCCAAACTTGTCCTGTCTGATTTGGCATCCTGGCATCTCTTCCTTGCCCTGGATTGACCATGTTGTCACTTTTTCATGGGGAGGTTGGTGCAGTTCAGACAATCCTGCAGGATTAGTCTCTCCCAAGTATATGTCATATATGTATATGTCAGAGGAAAACAGCTCAATGCTGCAGACCAATGGAAAAACTTTGGACAACATTGGAAAACATTGGAGAATGGCTGGTTTGAATAGTGTTTATGCAGTCTTTAGCCCAAGAAGAATAGCAGCTGGTAGCAGTTGAGTTTGTCCTCACGACCAAAGTGAAAATACAGAGGCAGGTGGTCTTGCCTTTTCTTCAGTAGGCTCCCAAAGGATCAGTGAATCTGTTACAGTCTGATTCTGTTTAAACCAGTTTGTAGAAGTCAGAAACCAGTTTCTTTTTAGCACTCAGATGTTGTGTGTTGCTATCTCCACGGTGCCACGGTAATATAGAAGTGTTTTCATCAAAGCCACATGCAGTGATGCTGTGAGCAAAAGTTTACAATGTGCCTTACGTTGTAGTTTTGTTCCTCTAAGGGCTTGGCTACTGCAACAAATACTTATTCGGTTTCAATTTTAATATGCACGGCTTAGACAAAATATAGTTCACCCATTATTATCAAACACTTAATTTGGAAAAAAGACCTCTGTTTGTCTTCGGAACATGTTGTTTTATACAATGCTCATGCTTCAGAGCATCTGGTAAAAGTTTATTGATGTTTACATCTGATTACTTGTGAGGCTATGGAAGGCATTCTGGTCATTAGGCCACCCTTGTAATTGAATTCCTGGAATATGTGGATATGCTATGAGGGAAAACCGCGTCATGAGGTGTAACTGATGGTGTAAAATGGTTTTCTAGTTCTCTATAGAGTTCTACTGTACGACACTGCAGAGCAATCATTAAGGCTAATAGCTTCTAGTAGATGGCACTTGATATCATTATAGATCCGCCATCATATTTATCTTCAGTTTTCTTCAAATGTATATTCATCCAAGTAAAAAAATGATTTTCTATTATTCCGCTTCCCAACCTTTATGCAGCTGGAATAATGTAAAATCAGAAGGAAAGGAAGAAGGACTGATCTGGTTCTGACCATTAAGGCGATATTTAGTATTCATTATTAATTACTCCTGTTTTATAATATAGGTACAGTAGCAAGTATGTCATTTTAATTGCAGAGTGCAAATATGAATCATTACCTGGAATCAGATGTGACCAAGCCTTCAGTGTAAATGTTGGATTATAAATTTATGTATGTATTCCTCTCTTACAACCTTTCAGCGGCCGTTGTTTAGGGAGTTGGGATTGTTAGGTGTCTGTGCATTCTGAAGACATCTGAGGGTATAATTAATGAAAAATAGACTCTCGGTGACCTTTGAGCAAAGTGATTGACACAGATAGACAGTTACAATCCTTTAACCTTCAGAAATGTCAAGATAAACCTAAACTCTGTGGCTGGACCCACTGACACCTGTCCTCCCTCCTTTCCCGGCCTGCGTGCCACAGTATGAGTCTCCTTATGTTTACTATCACCATATTGATTTGTTTGCGAAGAGGCTGTGGTGCCCATTAAATATTCACCGCTTGTTTTTTCCCTTTCACCATCACTTTATTCTAAAAAGCAATTTGTCTCCTTGACTCTTTATAAGTCATGTTCCGCTTACAAGTTGTAGAAACATGAAGGCAAATCCTTTCCACCATTAATTTTTAAATCTCTATTCTTTTGAATCTCTAAATCCCTTTATCTCCTTTGGCAGTTAGCTCATTTTGTCTGGAGCAGTGCTTCAAATAATAATGTGAAAAGAGCCCCCTCACACTTACAGTTCTGATAACTATCACTGTCTGTGTTTTTACTCTGTACTCCGAGGTAGTTCATTGGAGGAACTATCCCGTCCACCCCTGTAATTGATTCATAGGATCACGCTATGATTTTTCCACGGTGAAAATATCAAAGACTGAAGATATCACAGCCAGAGTCAACTTCATCCACACTTCTGTCAACCAACTCAAAGTTTCCTCATATTTATTTCAGAGGGCGGCAAAACTTTTCTCTTTTTCTGCTCGTTGTTTGTTGTTTTGTTTCAACAGAACATTGTTAAAAACAGTGGAAAAGTAGCTGAGGCAGATTAAAGCTCTCTTTTTTTAAAACTTTTTTTTTCCCCTCCCTCCCTCATTCTTAATTCCGATGGTCCCAGCAGAGCAGAGACTGAAGTCTTTGCTGCCGTCAGAGTGATTAGGTGTGGCTGCGGAGGCCAGCTTCCTACCCTCGTCTTCAGCAGGTCCTAATTTCATGTGAGTAGCTGAAAGGATGTGTTTGCGTTTATTTGCGCCTTTTATGTCGAAAAACTTCAAAGGCGCCCCTCTCCTCTTCACCTATCATCGATGACAGATCGCACATCCTGGGAGAGAGAGGGGAATCACTATCCTTCTTTATTTATTTGCTCTTCATCTGAAGATGAAATACACCACACATGCACCGCACCCCCCTCCCCAAAAAAATAAAGGAGCACGGAGCTGATATTAGGAGGGTTGCAGGTGAGGGGCGTCCGTTAATATGTTAATGTAATCCTCCTGTTAGGTGTCTCCAATCCCCTGAAGATGGGCAGTAATCAGTTTGTTCCTGTCTGCTGGCTTTCTGGGAGAGAAAGGCGGCACTAATCAGAAGTGGCGTAGCACTCGCAGATGCCAGGCAAAAAGGGGAGGGGAGCGAGATGACACCTCACGGATTTATTACCTTCCCATCTCCATCCTGAGCTGGGAGAATCCTGCATAAAGCGGGCAAAATAAATAAAGCTAACCACCATGTTAACCAAACATGGCAAATGTGAGACTGGTAATTCTAAATCAAAAGACACCCCCTTTGAGTTTTCCCTTTTGTGCTGAAGATGTTTGCTGCTTTGCATATATGAATTATTATCCTAAATTCATTGTTTCTTCATTATTTAGATTTTTCTACCATGCATCCTGTGTGTGCCATCGAAAATGTTTTCCCTTGCCATGATCGACTAAATTTTACAGTACAGGAGAGTAAATTTAAACTCTATAAAATATCAGAAAAACCTGGAAAAACACACAAGACAATAAAAAGTAGAATTTTTTTGGAGTTGAGAAGCAGGATGTAGAAAATATCTAGTGTTTTTGCTTAAGATAAAACTATTAACTGTTCAAAATAGCGGCTTAATTATCGAAAGATCAACTAATTGATTAATATACATATTGGTTCAACTATGAACAAATAAATGACATATTAGTAATATTACTATTATAATGTGATTAATAGCACAGTTTAAAAGTCATAAGATAAAATAACAAATTTGTATAAAATTAAATTAGAATACTGAAATAGGCTAAACATTTTCCCTTTTACAGCTTTTTCTTCCCTCTTTTGTTCACTTGTTTATGTTTAGTTTGCTTTATCCAAAGTGGTATAACCCCACACTGTGCGGTTTGGTTGTTAGGCCATGCCCCTAATAAGTTTTGCAATTGAGTCTCACATTAAGGCTTTGACCTTTCGATGTAACTAAACTGGCCTTTTCACCCACGGACATTCACCTTTGACCTCTGTCATTCTCAATACTCCGAGCACAGGTTATGAATCGAGCATTGATTATATCTTGTCTTAAAGATGTTCAGATATTGAGCCTGAATCTTAAAGGATATTATATATTCAATGAATTATCAGTGGAATACTTTTCTGACCTGGAAAATGTGTCATAATGAAGGCTCATTAGATAGTTGCAAATTTTTGACTCGAGCCATCCGCCTCATTCATCTTCAGCAGTTTACTGACAAGTAGAGATACACCTGCCATAATATTATTTTTTTTCAATTGTCTGGAGTGTTTTTTAAAGGAATCAGTGAGAAACTTTATTGAATTCAAGCCTACTTTTACACAGCTGATGGGGTGGCTGCTCTTTGTCTTTATCTGTCCATCTGTTTGTCAGTGTGTCGGTCTCACTTTTTCTCTTTCTGTAGTTAGGCAGTGACCGGTGGAGTCATGTCAGCTGTATGCATTTAAGGCTGTGTGTGTGTGTGTGTGTGTGTGTGTGTGTGTGTGTGTGTGTATATGTGTGTGTGTGTGTGCAAGTCTATGTGTACACACACACACAGTGCGTGGCAGGACAGGCCTGTAAAGGTCAGTGCGATGAGTTCAGGAATGACAGGAAACAATGAACCTTCCCAGGTCCAGTAAATTAACCCATGTCACGGGCTGCTCATTCCCTACTGATCAATACTGAACACTTTGCTTTCAGAAAATGAGGGTCATCCTCCTTGGGCCCCAGCCTCCCGGGGGACGGACAGGAACGCTGATAAAACAATCACCATAAAGAGTTCCAGACTCACAGCTGAAGAGTGAGTGCTGGAGGCTCCTTCGGTGTCAGCGTGTGTGCTAAGAGCCACTTGCTCTTCTCCAACCCCCCCCCTCTACCACCGCTAGCTCCGCTCTGACAGTGGCACGGTCGATAAAGTGGATTTGAGATATAAATGTTTCCCAGAGCCCTCTCCATCACTCGGAGACACCTGCAGGCCAGGGCACAGTGACACAAAGGGAGGCTCCATTCTACCGTCTTTGTCACCTCCTCAGAGCAGCCCGTTTAGAAAGTTAGTCACAGAATGCAGTGTGTGTACACTGCTGCAAATATGGCTCGTAATCTCTGACTGCTTTGGTACTTATTTTTATCTCTCGCTGAATTTCCTGAAGTAATTGAAGAGCTAAAAAAAAGTCCTTTGAGGGTAATATGCTTGGGAGCCACAGGAGTTAGATAAAATGTCTCTAAAACTGAAAGTATACACAGCATCCCAAGTGGCTGGAGCAGTTTTATCCAGCAGTACCTTCATTTTTAGCCACTCTAGTGGCATGGCTCTAGGGATGGGAATGTAGGTCTGTTGATTGGTACACTGGGTCGGTCTGGAGACTGACGTGGTGCAACGACTCGCTGTAGTAATGCAAGAAGAGAAAAGACAAAAGCAGAAGGATAAACGAGTTCATCAACCTCCAGGGCTAGATTGTTTACTGTTGCTTGGCAACACGTCACTTGCTCCGTCTTCATGTCGACTTTTCTCTCACTGGCTGTTGTAGTCCTGCTCGGAAAGTACTGACGTAAACATCCAGATTTTAAATCCTAAATATCAAACATGTTTGAAATGATCAGCGATGATAATGAGTCTGCGAGCAGGTCCGGATAAACTGGGCCAAACATTGCTACCAACCAAGGTCCTGGTCCTAGTCCAGATTGGTCCTACGGAGGGGTGAATCTAAGGTAAACTGGACCTAAACCCCTGTAGGCTGAGCTCGGTTTAACACTCCAGCTTCATAATTGTGATGTGGCAGTATGAGCTGGCTGAAAGAGCAGCACTATATAACAAAATTACTTAGCACTCTTCATATGAAGACTAGGCAGACTTTAACACACCCACATCAGGATTGTTACACCCAGTTGTATGTGCTAACTAGGAAATTAAAAAATAATTTGCATCGTAGCTTTGGACTGTTGCTTCAAGTCTAAATACAGAGCTGAACTTGAAAGTCAGACAGACAGACTGTCTATTTGTTGACATCACAACTGTGTACTTTTATCATTTCCCCCAATGCGGTAGTCTGGTATCAACAGTATTCTCTGCCGTCATCCACTCCCACAGCACACACATGTGTGGAGGCTAGACACACACTCACGCTCAGCCACCGATGCCTCCTGACCTCAGCTTGCGGTCGCTGCTGGCTGCCCAGAGCATATTAAAGGCTTAGATAAAGGGAGCTGGAAACTGGTTGGGGCTGGCCCATCGGCCCGGAGAAAGTGCTTGGAACAGCAGATGCAGTGGCGGCTCAGGGAGCCCTTTTTCCATTAGGAGTCATTTCCAGGTCCACCCTCAGCCGGTGACAAAGTGGTCTCGCGTCTTCATTTTCTGCTGATCCTGTGTGAGCCGGAGGGAGGGAGGGACTGTCATCAGTTACTGCTGCCGCCGCCCCCTAATTGCGGCCAACTGTCGATGCGTGCATTTGGACCTTTTTCAGGCCTACATTATTTATTGGGAGAAAAATATTGTATTGATTTTGGATGGCATGGTGAGGTATAAGTGATGTTGCTAAAGAGCTGACAAGACACTCTATAAACTTTTATAACAGTGTCATAGCCATACTTTCTTCACATTAAATTAACACGTTTGAATATAATGTGGGACACAGAGTGACTGCATTGCAGGGAATCACAAATATGAATCTTCAGTACTGCTACCAGATTTCTAGTCTTCGAAGCACGGCTGTGATTTGTACATAAAAGCAGCACATTTATACGTTTTGTTAGTCTGTTGTCACAATAATCTGTCCATAGCCAGAGTCAGTCATGACAGTGTTTCTGAAAATGTCACAGTTTTCAGAATCTGAATAAATACCAGTCACACCCCAGTGAGTGAGTATTTACATAATCAGATGTAGGAATGCTTATTGTCGACGTCTCGGCGAAGGAAGACCACTAGTCAGACATTATTCATAAAAACTGCGCCCCTGATAAGTATTTAAAGGCTCATCCAATTGCCTGAAAAGTTTGTTTCTACACCACTGATCCAAACAAATGGCCACTTAGTTTTCCCCAAGCGTGACGGGTGAATTAAGACTTTTGGGATACTCTAAAGCTCACACTGACTTTAATGTGTTTACATCGAAGAGTAGAAACTTTTTTTTGTTCTGGTGTTTAAAGCAGCACTTGACCAATTCCTCTAGTAGTCTGTCACATCTGTTAAGAGTTGGGTTTTCAGTGCAATGTAAAACTACAAAAAAAAAGTTGTGAAATAAATGAATGCATTATAATCTTTGAAATCAGGATCTTTCCTCAGACTGTAATCGTTCCATAAAAATCTATAATTGTTGTGATTTTAAGACTGTAGAAGTCAGATACTGTGCCTCAGGTTAAGTGAGCTCACTGCTATATTGCATACGGAGGAAGTTCGATGCGGCATGATGGACAGTAATAATACATTTTCGGATATAAAGCAGCCATTTCTGGTTCACCTTGATAAATATGACACTGTCACTGACCCTGACCAGCAAGGGAGTTCATAGAGTGCCATCCACCTTTCATTGTTTAGTACTTGTGCTAAGATTCTAGTGTTAGTAATGCAGTAGTGTACTTTGAAATTATTCTCTATAAACATGCCCTGTTTGTTTGTTTTTGTTTTGTTTGTTTCTATTCTGTCTCTTTTCTGATGTGTCTCTGTTTTTTTGTGTAGTATTGGAAAGGATACAGTAAACGCTCGTCTGTGTGTGCATGTTAATATTTCATAAAGTTGGTTTTGTCTTCTTTGGCTCTGCATATCAGCTTTACCCAATAGGGAAATAGAGAGTGATGCTGGCGTAGTAGTGACTATGTGTGAAGTTGGCATGATCATGGAGTCGTTAATTCCTAAGATCGTCAAAGTTAATGTAGTTGTAATTATTAAAGAACACATTACATTTCTTTGTTTCATCTTGCTACATACTGCATATATCAATTTCCTCTGCTCATTAAAGTTCATGTAAAGGCAAATCTGAGATTTCGTTCAAAATACATTAAATATGTTGGAAAATACTGAGATTTCGTTCAAAATACATTAAATATGTTGGAAAATAGTTGCTCAAAACGTGAAAAGACTTTTGTGGGCGGTCCTTAAAGGGTGGCTCGATGACACGCTGAGGCCACCCTGAGCAATCCCCCTGCACCGCTAGCAGAGAGATAGAGATTAATTCATCTCGCTCAGGGTGTTTCAAAGTTAGTCATGTCATTTTCTGAACTCATCTGACACGTTTCAGTGGCATAAAAATGGCTGCTTGTCTGCTCCCACGAGTGGGCGTGGCTTCAGCGTGTTCAGTGGTCCTGGAGCTGAGAATACCGGTCGATATTTTTTCAATCATTTAAATTTGGCCGCGTGGTTAATAACACTTTCTTCTTTAGTCTGACAAACTCAGAACACATATTTGTTCTTTCTTTACACGGACTTTAAAGACCAACAGAGTACTTTGTTCTGCAGGCTGTTACAATGGATCGACTATACAAACGCAGTGTTCTTAATTGAATGTGCTGTAGTGGTCTCACCACCTTATCATAAACCTGGGTGCCATTTTTATATTTTTTGAACTCCTCAGCTTTGCACCTTACCCTCTATATGAGTGTGAGGGTGTTTTTGTATACCGACTTGCCATGCCGTCTAATTCCCTCCAGTTGGGCCACATTATAGAAATGCGTTCATGATCTCCTTCCAATGCAGTGACCTCATTACCTGCAAAGACTCCTTGTGGATGTGTGAGCACATTAGAGCTGTTTAGTGGTGCAGGGGCAATGAGGTACAAGGCCTTATTTTGGCACCAGCTGTGGGCACTCCAGGAGTCCCAGGAACAATGCAAACAGGAATGCTGCTCTGAATATTGAGGATCAGTCCAAGGTTCATAATGAAACACATACATGTGGGGAGTGACACGTATAATCCGACTCTAATCTTTTCAGACGTTTTAACGAGGCTGACAAGTCACATAAAATCAAAGGAACCTCACTATAAAATTCTGCATATAATAGTTAGCGCAGCTTTGTTAAAGATAAAAGAAAAGAAATCACATTGTTACCGAAAACACAACTCTTTGCCAAACTACCACTTTCTTTTGTTTTACAATAGTTTTCAAATAAAACAAGGCCGGCTTTCACAGGCGAGGGAGGGCAAACCACTTTCTCCCTCCCTCTCCCTCTTTCAATAAAGACCCTGTGCCTAGCATACCTGCAATGTTTGATTCCATGTAATTGAAACAAGGCGAGCGAAGGTCCTTGCCAGCACATGGCCTCACCATTTAAGGTAATGTTTGCACTGCTAAAGCGGCTAATGAATCCAAGTCTTGGGAGCTGGCACAGCGACTCCCCTCACCAGGGCCTGAAAGCGCCTCAGGATGCTGTCCCCTTCCCTTCCACACAGCTGTGAAAAGTTTAAAAAGCCCGACCCCATAACATGAAACGGTGAGGGCGAATACAACTACAATTAAAAAGGGGGGAAAAAATATTACTTTGGCATCCTGAGGTCATTATCCGCAGTTTATTGCCATTTGTACAGTGCTTTTATTTTGCTTTATATGAGGAGGATTGGCCTTTAATTGCAGCGTTTGCTTGTTTTTCCTTGCAGTGTTTTTTAATTTCTGAATGCTTGTATGCGTCGAGGGGAAAAAAGCCTGTGTACCTTCAATGACCCCATGAGTTCCCCCAATAGAATGATGTGTCCTATCTTAAACCCTCTGCTGGGATTCTCCACAGACCTCATGGCGAGAGGAGCATTAGACAATAAGGTTCCTCCAAATATTATCCTCATAATTGGTTCTAATTTTACTGGGGGGACAGACTGGTAGTCTGAATGGGTTCACTTGCTGACCCTTAATAGAAAGGCAAGTCTTTCTTTCAGTGTTGTTTCTTTCCTTCGGAGCAAGACATGAATTGTTTATTCCGCAGTTGAGAGCAGCACACCGGGTAAATTGTAAGTTGATATGATAAAGATCTCCGGATCCAAAACGATAACAGTTCAGGTGGAAGGGTCACGCCAGAATATTTGTTGTTTTCTATGGCTTATTTGTATCATTTATGCAGAATAATTGGAATTCCACACGTCGCCTTAATGTGATTACATCCCATTTTCAACAACTTACACAACAACTTATTTGTCCCAGCTTTTTTTTCGTGATGAAGTGTAACAAAACACAGACTCGCTGCGCACAGGACCAGACCACATTCAGCCAACAGTACAACAATTACATCTGTCCTAGGAATTAAGAACACATTTGTGACCACAAGCCACAGATACGTTTCAGAGGAAATACTACTTTTCAGCCACGCTACCTTTCTTGTGTGGCTTTCTCTATTGAGCCTTCTGAGAGAAGGGCTTAATCCACTAACTAGACCAGAGAGCACCCTAACTGGCCTAATCCAGAGGCTCTCTGGGGCTCTCCCAGGTACTGATTGACTGATTGGTGGAGATGGATGCTATCTGGTGTAGTGCAGCTCCTCTGGGCATTTAAACAACATTAACGTTGCTGGATAGGCAGAGAGAGGGAGAGCATTATGAACTATGAATGATGGTCTCCTGACAAATCAGTATGTGCCATGACAAATGCACATTTTATGACACTCTCCAGTTGCTTCTGTCAGCAGGGATGACAAATGTAGCTACGGTGTTTGTATGTGGTGGGGCTGATGCATGGATGTTGAGTGAAGTCCTCAGTAGCTGTGCTTTTCTAGTAATTTGTCATGTTTCATCAAATTAGATCTCTTTTTTTCAGCCCCCTTTTTTAAAATATTCACACAGCAACATTGACGTAAATATCAGATTTCAGCAGATTCAAGTTGTTGAAACATTTTATGATTAGTCATTCTTTCAAGCCGGTGTTACATCATGCTGTTAACTTATTTCTGAATGATGTATCCTGACCTTACAATATGAAATCATGCAGTACGCAGGTTATGGAGACTTTTACGGGATGTAATCATTTTAAAGACTCGCCTCATATTTTTTAAAACCTACACAGACCGAACGCTTTAAGCTCTGAAAACTGCCATGACGATTTAGTGTTATAGACATATACAAACTGTGTAAAAAAAATAATAAAATAAATAAACACGATGCCGATAATAATCAAATTCAGTGATGCTTGATTAGCACTGATTATCTACTTCTTTTTTCATATTTCTGTCATGTGACTTTGATAGTAAAGTAAAGTAAAGTTTAGCTGTGAACAATCACAATAGTAGTACAAAATACTGCAGCAGCCCAGCTTTGAATTATTAACTCTCCAGTCTTATTCCAGTTCCAGCTTATAATAACAACGATGGTGAGAGATGATTTTTTTCATACATCCACTAAAAATCTGGCATACTATCCCATATTACATTAGAGCAGTAACCTCTGTTACACGAACAGGAATAAAAACACATGCCATCTTACTCCCTCCACTTAAGTTCTCTCCACTGCAGTGTCTGTGTAGCTGTGTATGTTTTTGTTGTTGTCTCGTTTCTGTTCTTATTTTGTGTCTCTGTTCGTCTTTTCCTCCGCTGCAGAACAGGAACCTGCTGTAAACCAGGCCAGTTTAAAATGTGCACATTTTAACATCTGTCATGTTTTCACTTTTTCATCCATTTTTCTGTTTTAAAAATAATACAGTGAAATGAAACAGTGGACGAGTCTTTTTTTTCTCTAGTTGATTCATATGTCACACAGGTATTCAGAGCTCGCAACAAATCTAAAATGGGTGGGATTACGTCCAAGAAATTCCTCCCTCCAAGGTTTCGGTTCCTTGTAAAATATGTCTATATCCTGTGTTCGGAACTCATTAGAAGAGTTTGTACCCACTGGAGTGTGCAAGCCCTCGCAGAGCTCAAATCTTAGGAGCACCGCTGATGTAATTAGAGATTAGTTCACATAGCATATTATAGTGGTCTTTCCTTTGTGGGCAAAGCAGCAAAAACATCTTCATCTCGCATTATAATCGAAGTGATTTTACTCCCATGTTTTTCTTTTTTTTCCACAATATTTGACTGTATTGAAACAACAATTTAGATAATAAAAAGGAACATGTATTGCTAGACTATAATTGAGCAAAGCAATATCGGACCCTAATTAAATTATACCCCTCCCCTTTCATAGCTAAATGATAATCATCACAAAGATCCACATGCACATTTGCTAATAGATATGGTGGAGTTATTAAAGTAATCAGCAGCAATGGAAATCCATTCAGAATTGATTGTGGAATATGCTGATTGAGGCATGGTATTATTTGGAGGTTGAGTCCAGTGTGGGAGTGATCATTAAGAAATCCTCCAAATGAATGGGAATTATCCTTATTCTGAAGAGGGAGCTTACAGGAGTGAGGGCTTCTCACTGAAACAGACCTTAATTAAGAGCTCCGCTGTTATTATAAAGCTACTAAAGTTACCTGGATACAGTAATAGATAAATTAGATTTCTGGCAGGGAGTTTGGGGCATTATTATCAGTTTTAACAAAGGAACAATTTTTTTAATTTAATTTCCAAACTTTAAACCTCAAGTGCAATCTGTCCTTCAGATTCCCCGCGAACGCTGCTCCTGGTTAAAATGCTTTTTTTTTTATTTTATTTGCATGCAACCTTTTCTATTGTCAAGTAAAAATCAATGTAGATTAGCCCGGTAATATGATTATGTGCATCTGGAATTGATGTTTACTCTTAAACCAGTCAATGCCAGTTAGGTATGAAACCATGCATTCTTTCACACTAAATCACATTAATACCTAATCATCCAGAATGAGGGAGAAATTCAATTGGTGACAAACTTAGTTTAAATTACTGGTTGATTTTCCAATTTTCTTTTAAAACTAAATAGTATGTAACACTTAAGTTGATGTTTTTAGAAAGAAAAGTGCCTGCAAAAATGTAAAAAAAAATAAATATATATAATATATATATATATATATATATATATAAATATAAAATAAAATAAAAAATAAATAAATATATATACAGTAATTGCAAAGCAAAATAAGACAATTTCCTCTCTTGCTTGTACAAAATATCATATCATGTCTTTTACACTTTTTTTAATCGGGGTGCTTATTGAAGAGAAGAATGTGTAAAACAACATTGGAGAACATTTCAATGATACATTAAAATGAAGTCCAGGTGATTCAATGTTTAGATGAACCCATGAAAAAGTCAAATAATCTGTTCATCAAATCTTTTAAAGAATATCCTTTTAAAGACACAGTTTGTCTTTTGTTTTTTTAGCAGCAACAGCACATCTTTTCATATTTTCCCCGTATGAGCCCTGCAGAGAGCACGGGAGAATACGTTCCGATAGCATTTCAGACCTATCTGCTTTGCATTACTGTACCAACAAGCACAGATGCCTTTTAAAATTCACAGGAAGTCCAGACGATCAAAATGCTCAGGAAGGAGGGAGGAAAAAAAAAAAAAAGAATACAGCGAGCGGGTAGGCATACAGTCCAGTCTAATGAGATCTGTTATTCTGGCCCATTTTATACCACCTAATCACACGCTCAAATAGATTCTGTGAAACCCCATCTCCCTTTGAAGACACTCCCACCACTCATGTGATCTGATTAGTATTTTACATGAGATACCAGCCTAGGCCAATTATGAGAGCTGACCACAATGTTCCAGTCATTCGATGGGGTGGAGATTCAGTGAGGTGGAATCATAATTTAGGGCAGTTAAAGACAGACCCCTGGATCAGTGGCTCCCATAATGCTCTGTTAAAAAAAAAAAGAAGAAAAGAAAAAAAAGAGTGGCCCAATTAGTGTCTACCCAGGAGCGCTTTGATTCTTACGTGGCTTTGCGTACGCGAGCTAAATGATTAACTGCCAAATCCTATACGGAGTTTCTTAATCTTTCGTAGCCCTTCACATCTCTATTTGTGATTTTAGAAGATGACTCGACGCTACAGTTTACAAATCTGTATGTAAAATTATATTTCCCTTTTCTTTAACAGTAAATCTATTCTCACCATTACAAAATTCTGGTGATACTAAAAGATCATACACATGATGTAAAGATTACATGTGCGTCCAGGTCTGAATATTTCACACAATTTTAGACCTTCCCCAGAAAAAAGACAGACATGCTTCACTTCTTCTTCCCATATAAAGAGCCGTTACTGGTTGAATTCTGGTCAGTTACTGCTGAACCAGAAAAGCAATGCAAATCATCAAGTTTCGTTGTGCTCTCTGTGGAGAGGATAGTCAGAGATAGTGGGTCCAGAAGAGGGTGCCATAGATCAGAATCCAGGCACGCTCTGCCTTTTCTTTTGCCTTCTTTTCTATCTGCCGTGGCTGCTGTCTGGTAACACACACACACACCACACACACACACACATAGATATGATCAAGTCGAGGGTAGCACGCTTCTAGGTAGCTGCCTATTCTTCTGCAGAGTTCATAACTGTCAGCTCCTAATTCAGTACAGTAGAGCGGTGTTAATTATCATCCAGCAAGGCTGGAGAAACGGAGGCAGGGGGCCACAAAAGGAAGAGCTATTCGTAAAATAAGAAAAATGTATTTTAGCTGCGAGGGAAGTAATTACGCTTTTATCCTCAACAATATATTTTTTTCTTTTCTCATTCTCTCCTCACTGTCTTTCTCTCGATCTCTCTCTTTCTCCTCCAAACCAATGTGTGTACTCTCCCGCAGGACCTAGGTGAGGAGTTATTTCTGCATCTGGCTTGAGGTTCCACCGAGCTTTTACATAATCAAATCAATATTGCTATGATTCACCCTCTGGCAACGACTGCCTCGTGCAAGTTTCACTGGTGATGTTTGGCAGCTTACGAGATAAAAAAAGACAGAGAGTGAGAGGAAAAAAAACCCTTAGTTAAAAATCTGTGGGCTATTGATTTCTTGCCTTGTTGGTCCTCTCCCTACCACCCTGCTTCTCATCGCCCTCTTTTTCCTCCCTCTCTCCTTTGTTGTGTCTTCCGTGTTCCAGGTGTAATTTCTCAGTCAGGTAAATAAAGAAGTGGTCCGACAGCGAGGTGGGGGTCCGGGCCAAGGAGGGGCCTAAAGGTGTGGCGGGGGTTTCTCTCCATGAGGAAGTGCGGAAAACCCACTGTGTGATCCGTGTTGATAAGTTGACGGGTTATAGACAGGAGCAGCACACCAAACGGAATCCTCAATAAAAGCAAATATGACAGCCAAATGTTGAAAAAGTGCACACACAAAAAAAAAACACACCCACCGATATCTAAAACACAAAGACAAAGCCCTTGAAAATACTACAGTGAAAGGCATATCTCGGCACTAGTGTTTCACTCGTTACAGAACTAGGGTGGTTGAGAAGAGGTGCAGAATGTTGGATATCATTACACAGCGCTGGAATGACATGATGAAAAGCAACAGAACCCGCTGCACTCCCAAAAATCTGCAGCGAGCATCAGAGACAGACAAATTTCAAATCCTCAGCTGAAACAAAATTCAAATCCACAGTTGAAACAATACATAAAAAGTGTGATTAAGTTTGCAGTCTATCTCCGCAAGAGAGAGAGAGAAAAAAAAAGAAACAGGGTTTATCAAAGCCAGCGTCTGAGTGGTGAAACTCAGATTCACTGTAAAGTGTGTTTTGGTTTAGAGTGTAGTGAGCACATTCAGATATCTAAGATGTTACTGTTTTTTTTTTTTTTTTTTACCCTCTTATATCTTCATAAATCATGCCCAAATATGACTTATTTAAAGGTTCGTTGAGAGCTTGAAGCTCCTCCAGCCTTTTCATCTTAATACACTTGTGCTGTCTGGACAAGTTCAGTGCAGTCCTGTTAGTTGCCGCACCAGAGCATAAATCCTTCCTCTTTGTCACTTTGATCAGCCTCTCTTCCTTTCCTCAAGTGTCCATGAGGAATGTGAGAGGGTGGGGGGACGACAGCGGAGGACGGGGTGAGGTGACAGGAGGCGAACGAAGGAGGGATGGGAGAGTGTGTATGTGTGCGTGTGTGTTGGGGAGGAGGGGGGGGTGTAAATAGCACATATCGCATCGCATTGATTCGGTCCATTTGGTGGACTGAACATGAACCCAATAATCAGATCTTGCTTAAGCACGCGCTTCCTCAGTAATTGACTCTCGCATATTGATTAAGATGTTGATGTGTCCCAGTCCTGCTCCTGTGCTAATGCAACTGAGAATGAGCCTGACCCCTCCACCCCACAACCCCCCCTCGCCCCACAACCCCACTTGCAACACTGACACATGACACACAAACTCACACACACACACACACACACACACGTACGTACATGCATGAACAGGCACAGCGCACATGCACACAAACAGAAGCACACACACGCAGCCGGAACAAGGCTGTCATTGGGCTCAGTTTAATAGATAAAGCTGTCATGCCGATGCTGCAGTGTCTCACAGGGCCAGCAGACCAAATTAGCCAGTCAATAATTTATGTAGAATAAGCAAAGAGAAAGAAACACTGACAGAAAAGTGAACCACACTGGGTGGAAATGGCAGCGACATACAAATTACGGGTGGATTAGATTTTAAAAGGTCAGACGCTCAGGTCTGTGTTTATTATTTATTTTTTATCTGCTTTCATTCTTCCCGTCCACACGTCATGAGCTTGTTAACAACATTTTTATTTGAGCAGAAAAGACCACACCTTTACATGAATATTGAATAAACTTGATACATTGATTTGTTTACTGTTATGCTTTGTAACTGTGCATGGACATATGTTGTGGCATTCGATGACACGTATGATCACGTTCATGTAAAAATAATGAAAATAGAAAAGAAAACAATGCATGTCATGAAATCTCATATTTATCTGTTTATAGCCTTTTTATAGTTAGACTATTGTGTCAAATATAGTGTTGTGATCGTAGTCTGATATGTGATGTATCAGTGCTTGATCTGAATCTAATGAAAAACTAATAAAAAATAAACCACTTTAAAAAAAAAAAGGTCTGATGCTGTGCTCCAACAGCCTCGATATGATTTTAATTTCTAGTCCTCTCAGTGTTTTGGTAGTGTCCTTTGTTTCAGCTGTCAAAATCTTAAAAATTATTTTTAACAGCTGTGGAAAGTGCAACATAAACACATTTTTTTTTTTACCACAATGAATAAAGGCACTAATATGTGACAACTCTGATCCTGCTCATATTATCACTTAACTCATTATATTGTGTGTAATGTTCATGTTTATGACACATTGGCACTGTCAAAGTACAATTACTGTCAGACATGAGAAAGTGCATCCAGAGGTTACACTAGTGCATGACCTCATATGATGATATTCCACCTTGAAAACACTGATCTTTTTCATTCATATTGAAATGAAAGCCACAACCACAGCTTCAAATAACACCTTCTCTACTTGACTGATGAATATCACCATCCATTGTCTCACTTTTCTATAAAACGTATCCTATCAGAATAATTTCAAAGATGCCATGACCACATAAAGAATCCACAAAATGGTTTTAAGTTTCAAATATGCATGCTGTAAATGGTAGTACTTAGTGGTTTTAGCTGGTTCAGAATAAATGTGGCTTCACAATTTGCTTATTTCTCCACATATATTTGAGGAAGCACAGCGGGGTGCAGATGTGTAAATATAATATTTGAAATTCCTTCAACATTCACAATGCCGTTGTCTCTGTATCTCTTGTCCTCAAACATATTTTTTTGGCTTTAAATGTTGCATTCGATTCATATGGCGGACATGTGTACAGCATGAACATGTCCAACATTTTTCTCCATGCACATTTTAAAGGAGTAATTTTGGGTTTGGTGTCAGGCACGATGGCCAACCCGCTCCTCCTATGCAGCATTCACAGGTGAACCAAAGACTTTTTTTTGCATCTATATATGTTTGAGATTAATAGTTTACTTTTTTTTTTTTTCTTGCATCTGGCATTTGGATATGTTATGTCTTAACAGAACATAAAAAAATAAAGGAGCATTGTTGAATTTGATATTTATTTCTCTCCTGGTTAGTATATTCGACTGGAGCAGTGGAGACAGTCTATAGATAAATTAGTGAAGGGTAACTTGTGGTTGAAAGTAAAAAATAAATAAATGCAATATGACCAGTGCTTATATTTGAATATTTTGATATGAATGTGAATGTTTGACTGTTTGGACATAAAGCCTCTTTCTTGTAGATAAGCGAATACATTACCCTCTCTCTGACATAGTTTATACAAATATTCAATGTTGATGCCCCCTTAGGTTTTACATATTTCCCATATGGCCGTTTTGATGAGCTCCTGAATGACAGTAGTATCTGTTTTTACATCGTGTTGTTGGACAGCGTAGATGATTCTTGATTTCCATCACCTTTGAAAAGCACACACACACACATACACAGTTACCAGTAGAGCTACTCAGACTTAACTATTCAACAATGCAAGGTTACAGTGGCAAAGCATACAAGCACTCTTGTTTGATATTAACCCTTATCTTGTTGGGACTGCAAGTCCCATGACAAGAAAAAATGTTGCCAAGGATCTGGTGGAAAAGCTCATTGTGTGTTCGTGTCTTTTGAAAAGCACAATGCAAGTGTGTATTTCTATGTGCATGTGTGTGTGTGTGTGTGTGGCCTTCAGGCCTCTCCTAGCCTGCTCCTGCCCCAATGGGAGGGCTGCCTGTAGCGAGGTGAACCATCACTCTGAACCACCCACCCCCTCCCTCCTCTCTCCCTTACTCCTCCATCTCTCCCAGGAGTGGACCGACACCTCTCCGCTGGCCAGAGGGAAGACCAGAGCCTCTCTTGGGCCTCCTTCTATGTCTCCAATCAGCCTGCGCTGCCATGGCCCTAGGGCTGCTGCAATGTGATAATCTCTGCCTTTTGCGTTATGCATTGCCCTGATGAATTCATCTTGTGACCACCTGGCACTCGCTGTTAGGAAGCAAGTGTTGTTTTTTGCAGCAGAGGCTGGGGCGAACGCTGTGAGGGACTGTTTTCTGACTGTCAGAGAGACCCTCTTCTCCTCCCTCCCCCTTCTCTTCATCTCTCCTCCTCCAACATCGGCAGAATGTTTTAACCTCTCAGAAGACCCTGGCGTATCTGCTGTTGTGGTGGCAGGAGTGGGATTCTTCACCTCAGCAGGACCTGTGTGGGAAAAAGCCCTGCTTGGTATTTAAAAACGGAAGGGCTTTTTGCTGTAAGACAAATTGAAACGCAGGAGGCTAGAGAGGAATGTGGCTGTCAGAGTCAACAGCTGCTAGTTTTTCGCTATGAATAATCACTGAGGTTGACCCATGGAAGCTGAGGATTGTGTAACACATATTTCACAAAATTAAAGGTCAATGCAAACATGTGGCGAAGCTTGTGCCCCATAACTTTTGACTTTCTTCAAAGCTGCTTTTGTGACCTCAATTAAATTATGGAAATAGAAACTTGAGGCAGACAGAATCACTGTTGTGTTTCAGTGTCGGGTTTTATAATACAGGTTCAATCGAAATAATGAATTAATAGATGCATTTTTCATAAACCTTCAGCAAAAATGTGCGCCCCGATGCTGAAGAGTCCAAATTTGAATACGGTCTCACATGTACACTATGTAGTCACACTGCACTTGAAATAGCTTGTGGCTCAAAACATTAGAATTTCATATTTTCTTCTTCTGTGTGTGCATGCGAAAGAGTGAGAGAGAGAGCGAGAGAGATAGGGAGAGTGTGTATAAGCAAGAGAGCAATAGAGTGTCCATGTCCTTGGCATCACACCAAATCTATAATTTACACTTTTACATAATTGGACTTTGCCTTTGCTGCTTATTGATTGCGCATCCTCGTCTTCTCATTTTCTCCAAGTGACAGAGCAGCATGGGTAAATATTTTAATAAACCATTTGAAAAAAAAAAAAAGCTTCACCAAGACGTGTCTCCCAACAAGAAACACAAGGAGAAACCACCGAGTGATGGCATACACACTGCAGAAACCAGGCATGTGTCAGTGCTTTTGATTTCACACTCATTTAATCGTATTTCACTCAAACCAGGCCAGGACACTAAACAGACACGGTTCTCACCACGAGGTCCCTGCACAGGACATTTTTTCAAACCCTCAGAAATGTATTTTTCCACAAAGTGAAAATAATCAAATGAAGGTTGGTTTTGTTTATTATGCCTCATTATGTTGTGCTGTAAGTGGATATGATAAATTGTGCTATATGCCAGGCGTGCTTGCCAGGAAAATCTGATAAGAGAAATATTTACCCCCAGAGTTCTGCCAGTAAACCACCAGTGATGGATGAGCAAAGGACAGAATGCAACATTAATTTGCCAGACACTGCAATTTTGGGCCTAGAATGGACAATGAAATTTCCTTTTTGCTAAAATCAAAATGGTGTATGCATGTAATTTTATCTCTTCACAGTATGGTGTCATTCATTTAAATTTTTTTTAATATAATTACAACACACCTCCCAAATTGTACAATTAAATGTTTCAATGTAAATATATATATAGATACATAAAATGAATAATATGAAAATGAGTTATGACCATCGGATGTAAAAAAAAAAAAAAATGGGGACAAACAACAACTGCTATAAAGCAGTTTTCTTTGTTGGCGAGTTGTTGACATGCTGTCAAAAAAAAAAAAAAAAGTTGCAAGAGACAGATTTTAAATAGTGTTGAAGTCCCTAGTTTTGTAGTCTCAGCACTAAGTCATCTAAGACTCAGACAAGTATGATACATCTTAGGGCCAAAGTTCCAAGATGAAATATTAATCAGAGAGAGGTAGCTTGCCAGGCTGCTGTCACTCTCCTATCATCCACAGGACTTTCGACTTGTTAGCCAGGTAGCTACAGGCGAGGCCCCATGGCTGAAGGAGCTGCTGAGTGGGCAGGTGTCTTTGTGTGAAACCTCTCACTTGTTTTCCTGGACTAACTGTTTGTATTGCTCTGCCTCTGATCATGAAGGGTAACCTTAATCGTGGTGGGTGAAGCCAATCTTTGTGAGCTGTCATTAAAACGGCCCCCACGGGCATGGTAGTGCGGTAGTAATTTTGCACTCAGGGCTATTGAAGTCGCCATCTAAAGAATTACTCCTTTTTTTTTTTTCCTCTCTCCTTTCAACAAGCTGGCTTCAAATCTCTCCCATCTTAATCCTCAGAACAGTGTTTGATTGAACATGACAGCACTGTAACTAAACTTGAAAGGGGGCTCGGAATACATGCTGCTGTTGTGACTTTCTTTAGAAATAGCATCAGCTACTTTTCAGGAGGTTTGAGGAACCAAATTTTGCTGAAATCTATTCTTCTATTGTGCGATTAATGCAGAAATAGACGCTACACATGATCCATACCAAGCAGATCAGAACCAGCAAGGGCGAGCATTTTAATTGTTTCTTCTATTTTTTTTTGGGTTGAATTTCACTATTTTCATTCGGTACCTTGTGTTTGAGGTGATGTAGAAAACAAAAGTAGAAGCTTCAGACCAAACTGTGATGGACTTGGGGCAATTATACCTAATTGGGTCCGATTGGTTCCCTTTCAGCTTGTCCACTCACTTCCCAGTTGAGAGTGACTTGGCTGGGAGTCAGGACTGGAGTGATGCCATTGCTCCTGGCATCTGGTGAACTTTCACTGAGCACCGGCTCGCATGGTTTCTCCTTAACCAACCCCCAAGACTCACTGTGACGACTGCTTTAATGCTGCCTAGTTCACAGTTACAGCTGCGCATCTTTGGAAAGGACAGAATAGACTGAGGGAATATGACCTGCAGCGATTTGAAATGTCTTATAACTTTAAGTTAGTGTTAGGAATGTACAGAAATATTATAGATTATTCATCTTTAGATGCATTACTGAGAGATATTTTAAATGGTTGTATATGGTGTGTGTGCATGCATGTATTAGATCAGAAAAGAACAATCCCAGTATGCTGCTGACTTCTAGTCATCACCCACTATATTGTGTGTTCTCATTTAGGGTCTTCCTCCCGCTCCTCCATGCTGCTGCAGACTAATAAGCTTGTCCTGTAATCATGTTAGCCGCCCTGTCGGCCCCAGCCAGGGGACCTAATTGGGACAGAGCCTTGGACAAAGTGAAAATTAATAACTTTTGTCAAGCTCCTGGCGCATTGTCTTATGAAACAGCGCAGGTCAATTAGAAAGCGTGATACGATAAGGTCCAAGCAGCAGAGGAGAGCTGACTCAATTAGGACAGGGACTGGACTGGTGAGCTGGGAGTCAGAGAGGGAGATAGAGAGAGATTTCATCCCTAAACTGCAGGTTAATGTGCTGCAGAAATGGACTGTTAGTTGCATTTAAATGTCTTTTGTAAGTTAAGGGGACATGGCATCATACAGATCCAGTGGAGACGTTTATTATCTGGAAACATTTTTCTATTTCCACACTAAACAAGATGTAATGGTTTTAAGCAGCTGCCTTACTCGGTGTGTATGTGTGTGCATGCACGTGTATGCCGGTGTGTACGTGTGTTTGTAGAGCGCTTGTGGAGCTGTCACTTAGATAGACTGTTCCCATGCAAGCAGTACAAGCCCCTGAAGCACGTATCAGTGATGCGCATCAAAGGAATTGTGTGAAAGCCTTTATAGTTATAATGGATGGGCAGACGCCAAGATGGAAACTCTTGATGTTTTCCCATCCCTCTTTTATTTCTCCCTCCTGAGGAGGATTGTGTGGGACCGAGTCCAGGAAGAATGTCAGCGAATCAGTGGCCAGGCTGACTCGAATCACCTGCTTCCTCTCTGTTTCACACCATCATCATTAACGGTTTGTTTGTCGTTAAGCTTTATTACGTAGCCCACGATAGAAACGCGGACAGCTTCAAACTTGATCTGAGCATGCACATGCGTCTCTCACGACTGCCTCCTTCCTCCCCCCTACATGTGTTAATGATTCAGAGTATCTCAGGACCGCCACAACACATGTAATTTAATTATCAGCTTTACTTTGTGTCAATAGTGTCTGCAAAACACAACCGGCTCAGCGGCAGCCAAGAAGTGCCGGGCTGCAGATAGTTTTCTCTGGGGAGGAAGAACACACTTATCTTTGATTCAACATATTGTCGCCGTGTTTCCTCTCATCCTGCTACCTGCCTCCCCTGTTGCTTCCCTTTCTTCAGATACCGATCTAAGCTTGTCCTAATTTCTCTCTGAATGTGACACAATCTACTGCTGCATGGTCACACTTTATTGTTGTGTTGGCGTATTTATTATGCAGTACAGAGAACACCGATAGCATTTACTTTGAGGCCAGATGTGGCAGTTCACCGGTCTAGCTGGCTCAGATGTGACCTCATGACTCTATCTGGACCGAATCTTTACAAAATATTCAAATCTTCTTTTGAACTATCTCCAGAACTGGAGGGAAGTTCTCAGATGAATCACAATTGGCACTGAAGCAAATGACTCAAACATGTATTACTGAAAGCGTAGGGCCATATTCAAGGTGTGGTACAGCGATGATGCACAGTATACTTGCTCTTTTGTATAATGCCACTGTGCATGAAGTCACCACGCTTTTGTGTTACAGTGTGTTTCCAGGTTTTAAAAAAACATTCCCAAGGCAAGAAAGAAGCTATAAAAACAACTGCAAACTTTTTTTTATTTTAAACCTTATGCCATATTCAGTGTCTAAACCCACCATGAAAAGACAGCACAGGGAAAATACATCAAATATTTGACAAAGAACTTAAATGTGTATATGGTGTTTCCTTGATTCTCTGACACTTTCACTTCTGTTTGAGGGTTGAGCTGTCATAAGTTTCAGTTTTGTTTAAAAGAAAGATGGAATGGAAAATTGGGTGAAAAAATGCCAATTAATTCATTTTTAATTATTATTTTGTGCCTCTTTTGGCAACTCAATCAGTGCTAAGGTGCATTACCACAGCTACTGTATGTTGGACTCTGAAGCACAAAATGAGAACAAAAAGAAAGAGAAATGATTTGAAAGGCATTGGATTGTGGCTGTTACAACAGTGTCATATATGTATTATTAACACAACATCCATATTTCATTTGATAATATCAGAAATGCCATCAATATTGGTATATTGTGGCACCCCTATTTGAGGGTATCATCTGTAAGCACAGGAGCAGACACTGTTTTGGAGGATTTTATAGTTCACATTAATTACCCAGAAACTGATGTGAGATGTCACTTAATATGCCAAACAATCTAAGCAAATGTGCAAACTGAGGCAGAGTGTGTAGGCCAAGGCCAAGTGGCCAAAATGATTATGCCCACAACTTTTTCATTTTACTGTGCACTTGGGAGATGAACCAGTACCAACTAAGCTGTGCTGAATTGAAGTGAATTTAATACATTGATTTCACTTGAATAATATACTATTCTGTGCAGTTAATTAGACAAGGTGTTTTCTTGGCAAAACCACTCGTACGTCGCTGTTCAGCACTCCCGATGCTTGAGGCATTGCTGCAGGTCCTAATCCAGCACCATGAAACCGATCAAATAGCCAGTACATGGTCACATAATGTGATACTGTACGCATCACGCTGTAACATGAGGCAGATGTCTCAATCTGTACTTTCCAAGTATCCCAATTGTTAGCAATTCAATCTTGGGCTACATCTGCGTGTAACCTAGTAAGCAGTCCCTCCTGCCACCACATTACTGTTCTCTCTCATCACTGTTCCTTCTCATGAAAGTTTCAACTCCCTTCCACACAGGTAATGCAGACAAATGGGGCTTTAATGCTATTCAAAGTCCCATCCTACATTCCCTCGCTTTGTCATCAGTTTGCCTCCCCTTTAAACGCATTTCTCGACCTTAAGCAGCACTTTATTGTGGCGTGTTATTTTGTCCAATTGAATTAAATGGACAGTAACTAGGAATCCATTTGAACCTGATCCTTGCTCAGGCTTCCTCAGCCAACTCCATTAACTGTCATACTTGTCCAGAAGCCCTCTCGTGCAATGGCCAAATGTGTAAGTTGATGCATCATCAATAACCATGCAGAGAGAATTGCACAGTCTTTAAAAAGTAAAACCTTATATTTTACGTCTTTCCACTGAGGCAGCAGATCAAATCAGCAACAGCGCAGGCCCTGCTCTAATATGTTTAAACACTGATGAGACGCAACTCTAGACTCCCCTGAATGGGACCACGGCACTCTCATTCTCAGTGTCTCCGCGTAAAGTGGTCTCATCCATGAAGTTATGAGTGTAGACACAGACACCGGTGCTAGTTTACCCACATTAGAGGCCCCTTATCAGGGCTTTTGAGGATCCATCCCCTTCTCACATCTCCATCATGAAATACTTCTCTCTTCTTGTGGAGTGGTCTCCCTCGTGGAGTTTTGAGAAGGGAGAGGCTGGAGCTCGGGCGAACGAATCCCAGCGGTGAACGCTGCTCTCTAGGCTGATTCCGTGGATTCCTGCTGTCTGTTGGGACTCTCTCTTGATGATGTAAAGTAAGAGGACACCAGTGCCCTAAGCAGCCTCTCAGATTTATTGAAACTTCATGTCCTGTCCCGGTAGCTCATTCGTCAGGAGACCTAATTTACACTGGCCCTTAAGACTAATTGCAAATTTGCGAAAAAATGCTGATGTCGTTGGAACTGAAGAGGGCTTTTTTGCCCCTCCCTCAGTGTCCCTTGCCATGCATTCACTAATGCGTTTCATCTGTAGAGCATAAAATAGACACTGTGTCTTTCCTGTGTGTGTGTGAGGGGGAGAGAGACCGAACTGTAGGGTGTGTGAGATAGAAAACGCTCCAAGACAATCCCCTAATGGGACTACTAACAAACAGGAAATCGTGACAAAAACACAAACATTATTTAGTGTTTAATTCAATTCTGGGAGACCAATGCCCTCCCATCTTCCCTATCAAGTTATCAAGGCCAGAAACAAACCCCAAGACACTGGGCCACATGGCACCGTCTATTCTCGGCAACCAGCAGACACCACATGACAATTAGCAGTACAATTATCCCAGCCACTGAGTAGCTGTATGTGCAGATGGCAGTTGCTCCTAATGAGAGGACTTCTATAAAGAAGAAGATAAGCATAAGAAATACGGAGGCGTCTGTATTAAATTGCCTTTGTATACGATTCAGTATTTCATTCCTGCCCCTATACAGATATGACATGAGCGCACGTAGTTTTATGGAAATGTCTTAATCACAGAAGGGCAGATTCCTGAGGTTTCTGCAAATATTCCCCATAAATGCATAATGTTTCAGACAGTAAAAAATCCGTGAAGAAGGGAAGGTCTGTTGTTAAAGACAGATCATGGTTTCACCCTGACCATTAGATTACATTTCATTTAGTCTTCCAAAAATAATGTTTATACCCTTAAGAGGGTGTGAAGTATTTTGGGCTAAATGGCACAGGGCTGTGGTGTGGCGTACAGATTTTAGTACACCGTGCAGATGTGAGTGCAGAGCACATGCTGCTTGATTTGAGGGATAATATGCAACCACATGACTCAATCAGGCGATCTCCTCCCTTCATCAAGGTTTTGACACATACAGCATACTTTGTGGCCGTTTTCACATGCAAGTATTTAGAAACTGACAGATTCTTGTCATAGGGAGCATGTTTCAGGAAATCTCCTCTGCATGTGTGCACACTTTTGAAAGTGGAACTGTGTAAAATCTCGAGTTTAGGGTTTCCAGTAATTATTTTTTCCTATCTCCCCTATATTGTCCTGAAAGAGACGTTACCCTGAACAAAACCCACTCATGCACACATTAGAAAAAGCTTCCTTCCCCTTTCCGTGTTTTGATGAAGCCGCTTTTTGGCACCGCGTTTCAGCAGCAACACACGTGCAAGCAGAGAAAAAAACATGTATAAGGGTGAGTTTGAAGGGTAGAGCAATTATCTGATTACGAAAAACATTATATGTCAAAAAGAACAACAACATGTAATTGGCTTGCTGTGTTAGTGCTGCAGAAGGCCAGATGTAGAAAGGTGTGCATGCCTGTCAATGTAATGGCTAACAGCTTGACCACATAGTCCATAAGGCCTGCACCAGGAGAGCTCAAACGGCAATAAAATCCAATGCTAGCATTTGTTAGTACTAGACACTCCAATTTGATTGGTAAAATTCACACTCTAATGGGCTTATAAAGGATTTCTTGGAGCCAGAACAATGAGCTGGAGGGCTAGAGCAGTGCCAGGTCATGGACACCCAGCGATTCACAACATCCCCCCCTTCTGGGCATGCTTAGTTTCCCCCATATCCACCAGTTACCCTCTGCAGCTCTGTTTAAAAGCCAGTCGGGATGTTCCAAAGGTATTTAATAGTAGTGGTGGTGGAGTTGGGGAGGGGGATTTCTGGACCTCCCACACTCAAGGTTCAACCACAGAGCCATGGCTTTTCTGTTTCGCCCCACCCCATCTCTGCCTCTCTCTCTATCCCTCTCTCTCTCTTTTCTCTCTCTCTCCCCAACCATATGTGTCAGTGTGGAAAAAAAGCTCTTTAACCAGAGGCACCTTTCTCTTGCACCTTGCCCAGTTGCTCCCCTTTCTGGTGAAGACAACACAGAGGGTTAGAGAGCCCACACATAGGGAACACATTTACCCAGGCAAAGGGCCAGAGCATTGCATTCCCATGGACCTGCTAGGGGAAAGAACTGCAGAGCACATTTTACACGTAAATATTCAGAATTGGATGTGGCACATCCTCTCTCTTTTTTTTTTTCTCCTTTCTGTTTCTCATGTCTCATCCCCTTCACTCAAATCAAGCTTCCATGTTTTGACTGACCGTGTTGGCCACGGTGGCCAAGACAGGAGTAAAACAAAAGCAGGGAAGGGCTTTGGATTGATTTGATTTTGATTTGTATTGCATCAGGAATTCAGACTTACATTTTATGCCTATTGTTCACAAAAGACAGCCAACTTTACCTCATGGTTCAGATATTTGGGGAAAGGCAAGGAGGGGGGAGCATGTTCTGTGCTCCCTCTGTGAAACCATGTGTTCTGTATGTATTTGTTTTTGTATATTTGTGTATATGTCTATCGAACTGTCAGTTGTGCCTTAAGGCCTAAGGCCTTGTTTCGTTTTGTGTATGTGTTCAAGCCTTGTTGCCTCTTGAGACCGCTGTGTGTCTCCAGTTCCCCTTTGAGATATTGATCTCCATTTTCATCTTTTACATATGTAACTGGCACTGATGACTGTTCAGTTCCAGCTGTGTGCACATGCGACTACATTTGTTTAATACTGCTTGCCCAAAGCTCTCCATCAGCAACTTGCCTTGGAAGATGTCTGTTGTTTGTTATGGCTGTCAGTGTATGTATTTGATGTGTTTAATACATACTGCAAAAATCAATTGGCCACTAGGACCAATAAAGTTTAAACTTGAACTTCAGCTCGTACTGTACTCGTCCGTCTGTTTCTGGGTTTTTAATAGCAATTTAGTACAGTGTTTATGTGATCTCAATCGCTCTGTGCGTTTCACTCTCTTCCCAAGTGGTGGTGATGGTGGCAGTGGTGGGATTATGGAGTGGGTGTTTGCTCCCTTTCAACAGTCTCTCCACATGGCCTCCTGCCTCCTTTGTCTTTTTATAGCCTCCTTCTGGGAGACGCTGCACTCTCCCCGAATGCAACACAAGCCAAAACACCTCTCAGTTCCTTCGCCAGAGCCCGTTATCCAGGGAATACTGCTATTCCTCCCCTACTTTTCTGCACACACCTTCTCTCATCTCTCATCTCCCCCCCACCTCCAATCCTTCTCTCCTCAGCCTGGGTTGGTCACAGATTTTTTTGTTTTTGGAGCATGAGCATGAGATGGTCATGTGTGAGTCATAGCGTTGAACTTGAAACTCAAGCCTTGGGTTTCGAGTATGACAAGTTTAACCTTATGTGTTCCTCAATTATTATAGTCACCTTTCAGTCACGATCACTTCATCATCCTCATTTTGCAGTGGAAAGAATGTTCATCATTCTTAACACTATGAAATCATTCGGACAACTTTGCTGATTTATTGTAAAAGTACGCTGACCAGTACATGCTGTATACCGTAGTCTACCGAATGTAATCTGGTGTTGTCAGCTCCACATATTTATTTAAGAGAAAGCGTCTCGTTAATATCACATTGTAATGGAGAGCATGATATAAAATTTTGGTCTCAAGGTCATTTTAATGTTAAAGAAACATACCAGCTGTATTATATACTACCGGCACCGTCAGTGGGCTTCATTGTTTCACATCAATATTACAGTACCACACCTCATGATCTGACATTGATTTCCTACTTTGCAGGCAGACTGGTTGGTTTTCACTCATTACAATACAATGAGAACAAGAATCAACTTACAGATCTGGGACAGGTAATCCATCACAATGAACAATTTGTGGCCTTTATTTTTTGCGAAGGACTAAATTATCTTTGTGTTGTGAGCGAGGAGAGCGCTCTTGGTAATTTGTTCATTGATGCACCAATATCCAGCTATTTGAGAGATATCGAAGACTAATACATCCATGTGCTATGTTAAAATCAAATCAAAGCCATGCCACCTACAGAACAAACACTAAGCAAATAAATTCAGTTGTTCCTTACATTACAGAGTAGATTTAGATCAACCAAACCAATATATGGACCGATATTACCACCATACACCAACTCCTAGATTTATGTAACACTAAAAATCCAGTATCATTTAGACTTTATTTCAAAGGTTGTTAATTGCACCAATAAAAAATGTTTTCAAAATGTCAAAAACCCTGTTGCAACTATATTAGTTCTGCAAGATGACTTCATAAAATAAGAAAAAATAAAAAAAATAAATAACTTAAAGGTGCAGTGTGTAGAATTTAGTGCCATCTAGTGGTGAGGTTTCAGATCGCAACCAACTGAAAACCCCTCACCACTCCCTCTTCGTGCAAGCATGAAGAAGAAACTACAGTGCCCATGAAACTTGTGATAAATGCAAAAGGTCCTGTGTAGAGCCAGTGTTTGGTGTTTGCCCTCTGGGCTGCTATAGAAACATGGACTGCATGGAAGAGGACCCACTCTCACTGTAGGATTTAAGTCTCATTCTGAGGTAACATAAACATAACAATTCATATTTCTAGGTGATTATATACAAATGAAAACATACTTATGAATATTATATATTATCCATGTCTGTCGATAGATATTCTTAAATGGTTACACTGGACCTTTAGGTCTGTACTAGTTCATTTTCGTCAACGCAGCACAACGAATGGAAACCAATCGGCTGTCCAGTCTGTGCTGGAATAAGCTCCAGCCCACTGTGACCCTGCATGAGAATAAGCAGATATGACAAATGGTGGTAGGTAGTTTATTTAACATCATAGGAAAGTGAAAGAAAAACTTTGTCTGCCCAGAAGGTTGAGAATTAACTTAAAAAATGATGATGGGCTTTTGAAAGTGGTCAGCATGCAGTATTATAACATATATGCAGTGTTAATGGTCCGTAACAAGCAAAACCACCTCAATGGCCTGTGGACTGCAAGTCTTTAAAGTGTTTTTCTTTGTTTTTCACACAGGCCTTATTAACCACATAAGCCATTACTTAGTTTTGGTATTCCATGTGTCTACAGTTTAGATAACTTATTGCCCATTTCTCTGTGTGCTGGCAGCTTTGCACACCCAGCCCATTCTTAACCGGCCCTGGCCTTCTTCCTGTCTCTGTCCCTCACCACACCCTCCCTGCACCCCTGTGTGGCATCAGACATAGAGGCGTGCCACTGCACTGACATGGTCGTTTGTCTTCTGACCGCCGTGGCATATGGAGAGGGCTGGCACTGCACAGATGTCCACTAAGTGCTGATGAAGGGAGTGAGGAATGGATGGGCTGGGGCTAAGAGGATCTTTGCCGGTGCTGCTGGAGCCTGGTACTGCTCTGCCCTGCTGGTGTTATTAACTTTACTGTACTGAGGAGGGGGGCAATGAGGCTATTCAATAAAGTATGTGTTTCCAGATATCTAGGAAAGCGAGTGAGCATGTGTTTGCTCTCTATGTCTGTATCTCTCTATATCCATCTATAACTATGTCTATCTATAATACGTGTGTGCACGCAGGCTAGTGGGTGCTGCCTGGTGGAGCTCTAGTGTACTGAGGAGAAGGAGGGTGTGGATTAAAGCTGTAGGTAGAGCAGAGAGAGCCTGAAAAGAATAATTTGCAGCTTAAGGCCAATAGCTTCAAAGTCATGAATCCTCATGGGTGAGCCAGCCAGGCTCTGAACCTGTCAATGGTAACTTACTCCTCGGATAGCACGCCAAAGACTTCAATAATGACATCACCCAGGCATGAGGGTAGAGGATAGGAGCCGGGGTGGGGTAAGTGAGAGCTGAGAAGACGGGCTAGCTTTGAGGGGTGCAAACGCGGCCCTTCAGAGTACTTTAGAGTCCTGCTTGACGAGGGCTTTGCAGCTGCCTGATACCGACCATGTTGTTCTCCGCGCGGATTGGCCACAGAAGCCACCAGGGTGGCTTATCAGATTTATTGAGGCTTAGCGGTTGACGTTCCGAGTGTGTATGTGTGATGAAGTGTGTGTGTGTGTGTGTGTGTGTGTGTGGAGGAAGAACCGGGTGAATAGGGAAAGGGTCATCCCTCTAACAATCCACTCGTCCCAGTTAATTTAGACAGCACCCAGGGGTCTGACAGTGAAGAGGCAAGACTTTGCACCACCCCTCACTGGAGTCCTTAGGACTTGAGCCCGGCAAAGCACTCATGTAGCCTCTCACACGAAATCCACCTTTTTCTTCCCTTTTAATAATGCTGTTGTGGTCCTAGTCGTGAGGTGAAATTAAATTTGACAGAGCTGTATTTATCTCACCGTGTAGACCTACTGTATTTTATACTATGGGCAACATGATCAAATTCTGTACTGCCTAATACCACAGTCTGTCTGCATCCAATTGCTAACTTTACCACAAACTAATAGGATGTGGATATGTTACCTTGAATCGTGGTGTTCTTGGAGAAGAAAGTGTGCACCGCAATCTTGTCTCTGTCAGATTTCCCAAGCTTAAGTTTCAGGCACACTTCAAAGTCCCTCTAATGAGTGGAAAAACATTGCCGGCTCCTGCACGACATTAAAGAGTGCCATTTTTTTTTTTTGTGTGTGTATGTGTGTGTTGTATTTCACAAGCTTTCCATTCCAAATGTTAGCAACTCATTTTCACCTCCAGCACAAACAAACAGTGAAGTATCACCTATTGTAGCCAGTATCAAAGGCAGCATTTGTTAACAATAAAATGCTGGCTTGAAATGGCTCCAACACAGATTTCTGTGCTCAAACACCGGCCAACATTTTTTTATGCCACAGAAATCAAAAAGGGGAGAAACGGCTTGGAGAAAGAAGGCAATATATAAAGCGTGTAAGGGGAACTGCCAGACAAACTACAGTACACGGACAAAGTACATACTTCAGTTTTATTTAATTGCTCAATTGCAGAGAGACTTTGTTCTCGCTGCTGTCATCTTTTTCAGTTATTTTTTCCATTTTGATCGGCACTGTGTTGTTTGCAGAACTTGGCCCCTATTAAAAGCATATCGAATTTGGGACGTGCTTCCCAGCCTCCGTAACAGATATGGAGAATCGATAAGAACATTACAAGACTGTGACAGAATGGCCCCCACCCCCCGCTCCTCTCATGTCTAAAAGGATGGCTGTGTGACAATGGGTCTCGCTCACGCTCCTGAGAGCCTATCCAGGACAGATCACATTATCTGTCGGGGTGGCATAAGCGGCCATTAACCCTTTGGTGACACCATGGGCAGAGCGGAGCTCGGTGACTGAAGAGGACGCTTGATTAAAAACCTTAAACAGATCCATCCGGTGCATGTTTAAACACACAAACATCTGAATGCACTGTGGAGTGTTGTGTTTCTGTTACAAGTTATTTTGACAGCAAAATTCTGGCTTCATCAGTGTCTGTTTCTCCACGGTCTCAGTCGCCTGAGCCGCATTTAGCTCCCTCAGCATCAGTACCAATTCCATTTAGGGGTAAAAATGTAAAATTCTCCCTTGACTCATTCCCAGGTGGTGTTTGTGAGAGAGAGAAAAAGAGGAATAGTTCAGAGAGACATACAGAGAGACGGACAGGATAAAAAATGAGCACTGGGGTTTGTTCAGGTTCAAGATGCATTGTGTCTGTTGGCAGCCTGTTGGGCCAACATTGTTTGACGTTCTACCCCTAGTGCGTTTGTGAGCCTTTGAGGGCTTTATGGCTCGGTGTGACTCTGCCGCCAATAGGTTCCAGATGCCGCCGGTGTGGGAACCGGGGAGTAGAGCGCGAGGGGAGACAGGGAAGAAGCATAACCAGGTGTGACCCATTGCAATCTGGGATGTTCTCCACGGATTTTCAGGCTAATATGAGTATGCATGTGTGTGCGTGTGTTGCAGAAACGGGGGATGAAATGTGTTCTCAATCTGACACTGGACAGACAAACAGACAGGTAGACAGAATTGTGGACACACAAAAACACTTATACTTTAGTATGCAGTCTCTTTTTTTGTTAACTGCGAACTTCTTCACTACTCCTGCAAGCAGCCCATGCGCACACCCTCTGCCAAGGCACGGAGTTCATGGTTTGAGTCGCGTTGTTCAGCACATTTGCTGCTGGCACCGGCGAGGTCCAACATATGGCAGCACTCTGAGCCTTCAAGCCCAGCGTTGGGGCTCCGAACAGAACCTGCCAGCTCCACAGTGGCCTACTGTAAGGGAAAATTGTCAGCAGGACCATTTAAGGTCCCAAACCACAAGCACTGATAAATGTCTGCATTTCTCTATGTAATTACCTTCAATCCGGTGTCGCTTTTCCAAGAGGCCAGGAAGGAAACAACCAAGCTCAGAACAGCAACAAAGCTTAACTGGTAAAAAAAAAAAAAAAAAACAGTCTGATCGCTGGCTAAATGAAGTATGGTTCTGCTGTGTGTGATTTAAAAAAAAAGAAAAAGAAAAAAGAAAAGATGTGGGGTGGGAGGAGGTGGAGCTGAGTTCAGCCAATGTGTTTTTGATTTAAGAAAAGGTAAAATATACTAGAGGGGAAATTTGCATTGGCAAAAAGTCTGCAGTCACTGAGGACAGTGTAAGTTAAATGTTAGTTGTCTAAGTTCATTGGAGGTTTTTTGCGTTTTATTGTTTGTATCATTGTGGTCACGACATATAGACCTCAAAAAGAACAAAGCAAACAACACTGAAAAAATAAAGATGAGTGGTGTCTGTGGAAAACCAATAAGTGTAGGATTTTGTTTTGTTACTGCCCTAACATGAATCCACTAAGCACATAACATGAGAGCAAAACAATAAATGCACGTTTTGTTTTGACGTGTCTGACACATTGACATAAATACTGCACAGCTGTTACAGTACATACGTGAAATATTGTTATTAAAAGTCGCGCCAGTACTCTGACTCTCTGAAAGTGGTATGCAAGCCTCTCCCTAAAGAACACCAGAAATTATTTATCAACTATGTGATGTCATGGTGGAGTTTTATTACTATTTTATCACATGAAAAGTTGATAAAAAAAGAGGTATTTGCACAATCTTTGACCACTTTGTGTAAACTATTAACCTTTAAGGTTTCAGATATTTTGGAATAGAAAAGTAATAGTGCTCAGTCTGGGCTGAGATTTTGATTTTGAAAGGCCATCTCCTTCTTTTAAAGAACAAAACACTAAAGCTTTTAATGCACGATGGGAGAATTAGTTAGAATAACTAAATAATAAACGTCACAAGCCTTCAGCCACTTTCATTATGAAATAGCTGCAGAATGTTATCTAAAGAAAAAAACTTCTCCTGTTTGAAGGTTTTTTATAGCGAACGGGTACCTGCTACTGTTCTCACAGGGCTGCTACTGTTGTCGATAATCCCTTCCTCTTCAATCCATCATCTGCAAAATAAACACAGGCCCACCCCCACCTGTGTCTGACTCCGAGGGGTGAAGGCCCGTTAACCTGCTCACACAGGCCACCGGCTCGGGCTGAAGATTCCCCGCCTCACTGTTTAGATTATTTCCACGGAGGCGGGTGACTCTCTTGTGTCACTGATAAGAGCGCAGTAGGGTGGTGGCAAGAGGGTCAAACCACAAGGGGAATAAAAACTCGGGAAAATACCAGAAAAAAATATCCTTATCCCCAGGAAAAAGTACTTCCCCCTCAAACTTCGTTCACCATGGCACAAGGCTATTACACTGATAGAAATTCTTCTCCCTCCTCAACAGTCTGGCCCTGAGTATGCAAGGGGCCAGAGTCTTAGCCACATCTCAAGCTAATTTACAAAGATCCCGAATTATTCTCTTATCTTGGGCTTTAAAGGTTGTAAGGTTGATTAACAAGGCTCTGTCCTGTTTATCAGTTTGGGGCTGGGTGTGGAAAATAGCCTGTGATAAGTGCACAGACCATTAAACATTCTATTTCCCCTAATATTTGTCGGCAACCATCTGCTTAACTGATCTCCCTTCACTTTAATTAAAAGGGATTCCCGTCTTGTTGGGGTCATTATGTGCTGGCGGACGCCAGGAGAGGGGTTTGTGATGAGTTCAGCGTTCCCTCTGTCCCTGGGTTGCCAGAGGGCTTTTTTTCATCCTCCCTTCCACCCTCTTCGGAGTTAACCCCTTCCTTTCCTGCTGCACTTCCACCTTGTTATTTAGCGCGCGAAGCAGACTTAAGAGTTTAGCAAGTCCAACAATTCTAAAAAGATATCCGGTGTGTGCTGGTGCAAACTTTTCTCTTCACTAGGGAAGTGTATAGATATTCACACTATCTCCCTCAACTCCGGGGCATGAGACTCTGTAGAGGCTGTAATGGTTTGATTTGCCCAACACTAGTTGGATCGATGCGGCTGTTTACAGTTTCTCCCTCTCTCATCCCTTTTGTCTTTTTTCTAATTTAGTGTTCCCAAACCATGGACAGGGGTCTGAGTCTGTCTGCTGTGCTTGCATCTTCGCCCTCCTCCCCACTCTCCATCACTGTCCATTGATGTTTTTCCCCTCTCTTTCTTTTCTCCTCTTCCTCTCTCCTTCCTTGGTTGGTCTTGGAAAAAGAGCTGCATGCCTCCACACTTCTGGACAAGACTGATGGCTCGTCAATAGCATTAGCCAGCATTGCAGGCCTCACTGGTGTAGAACCAAATCAATATGGCCCAGTAAAAAGTCTTATACGTGTATGCGGTCCATCCAAGCCAAGGCTCATGTTACCACAGATGAGTTTTTATAAGAATTCAGGAGTCACCATCTATTTTATTCCCTTTAATTCCACATTTCCTCAGCAATTCACAAACATTTATAAGTGCTTCTGCTCACAGTCATCCGGTCTCTTTTCGAATAATTATGTACCCGTCAAAAAAAGTTGAAAGAAACGTGTCTGTGCATTGTTACATGACACACAGCGATTTAAATTTAGCGGCTCTGTGATGGAGCGGTGACTTTTAAAGTCTTTTCTGCTCTTTCTCTCTAAATTCTGGTAATTTACCTGATAATTATAGTGTGCAATTACAATCAGTTAGACCTCAATGAAAATTGATTTCTGCCCTCAGTGCTGTGACCTGATGGCGTGCGAGGAACATGTGTGTGGGAGTACATTTTGAAAGACAGATGTCACACACACAGAATCTGAGAATACGTAGTTTAACTACAGACTTAAATGTCTGTATCTTTATGACCCGAACATATTCGATAATCTGTCTTTGCTGGAAAGTTCATAGAAACACAAACTGACCTTCTCACAGTAAAGAATAGCACTACTGTCTGATTGACGTTACTGTGGTTACCACTGCATACTGCCTTCTCTGACTGATATCTACTATTGATACGGCTTAAAGTTTGCTTGGAAACGTAGCTACAATGTTTGTGTGTGTGACCTTCCTTTGTGCCGTTTCTTTGCTCAGTTGCCTTACAAGCTCTTAATTTGCATAAAAAATCAAATAGACAATATATATTACTGACTGAAACTTTATATTTTATTATAATATGCTGCTTTTATGCTTCAAGCGGTTTGATTTTCAGTGATGTACCTTGAGTATCATGACTTAAAGAAGGTTACATTAAATCTGAATTAAAATATTCCATATCACGTAGATTTTTTGGATGTATGTTCTGCCTGTATCATCGCTACCTGAGAAAAATGGCACAAAATGATTTACTAATGACATAATACATCATTTTAACAATAGATATACACTGTGTGTGTGTGTGTGTGTGTGTGTGTGTGTGTGTGTTTTACAGTCTTGCAGGGTGACATGTTATGTTGTTGTCTAAGTAGTTAACAGTGTCACTTTACAGCTGGATTCCTCTGATGATATTTGCTCGTTCCCTCTGCAGTGGATTTGCTCGTTTCTGGCAGCACTGCCTTCCTTCCAGTGTGAAAAAAAAAACATTCAGTTCTGCTAAACCAGAGATGGTGCACACTACTCGTAGACATTTGCAGCTGAAACGCTTTGCTGGCACAGTTGACTTTCATCAGAATTAAAAAAACCTCTGTAACATGCAGCCATGTCTCAGTCGCTTGAGTTTCACTGCTGCTTCTGGCTGGAAAAGGAGAGCTGTGTCCTATTTATTTGTCCTATATATTGCACTTGCCCCGTAAATGTGAAGGTGAATGTGATGTAGTGATTTGTCTTTTTTTTTCTCTGTGAGGTGCTGGTCTGCGCAGGTTTACAATGCCTCAAGTCCGAATCAAGTAAATAATACACTGTTTAAAATGTTGTTTCAGTTTGCTCAGCTGCTTTGGAAACTTTAATTCTGAAACATTACATTTAAAAAAAAGAGAAGCAGCACGTCTCTGCGACTCTAAGGTCAGACAGACAGACAGATAGATTGATGGACATCTTTGCCCTGTCAACCTCTCCACCTCTGGCAGCTCCCTTTCCAGCTCAGACACAACAAAGCTCGCCCTGGTTGTCTCTCTCTCTGTCTGTTTGTCTCTGTGTATTCTCCGACAGCAAAGAGCTCTGCTCCTCAAAGGTCAGCGGAAGGCCAGTGTGTTTGTCAGGCCAATCGATGGCCTGCTGCCGTCAGAAACCCGCTCACTTATGTAGCGGGGAGGTCAGACTAGTGGCGGACATCGCCCACCGCCTCCCTGGTGGAAGAGATTGTGTGTGTGTGTGTGTTTAAGATGGGTGGCTGAGGATGTCTGTGAGAAGTGGGGGGAGTATCTTTTACTAACCCTGCATATAATCAATACTATCCAGCGCTATTATTCTGAAATGTTGTGCATGTGTGTGTGCGTGTGTTGTGCAGTTATCAACAATGACAGGGGATCAAGGAACCGGTGTGTGACAAAGAGGAATGGTGTCTAATTCAAGGTCAATAAGGCCTGTGTCACTCCTTCACTTTCACAGAGGGGAGGGAGGAGGCATTATGTTCCTGTTGGTTACCAGAGCAAACATGACATCCCTGCTGGAGCTCATATCAATTTGTAATTTGACCCCCAGTCACAGCAAATGATGTCAGCACAGGTCGCTTTCGCGGAATGACCCTGCATTTGTCCGTTGTCGTTGTCGATTTCTGTCTTCAGTGTCACCCCGTTGTTCCGTTGTTAAACATTTTTTTTCACTGATGTTAATATTTGCAGATGTTATTCTTAATTTTATGTGCCGCCGCGAATGAAAATATCGACGGTTTGCTCCTGTCAAAGCTTTCATAGAGAGAAGAAAAAGCTTTTTAATTTATAGAAGGCGTTTCTGGCTTTCAGCACAATCTGTGCTTTTTCATATTTGTACTAAAAAGCCAATTTTAAGTACATTTTAATATACATCTTCCCCCGAAACACAGAGCCTTCACAAGTGCATTTAATTTAATTTCAGCATATGATCAGACAAAGGTGCTTTATGTCCTTTGTTGGCCTGCTTCAGTGACCATCTTACTAATTTGCTAAGACCAGCAGCACCTTCTCCTCATGCCAGTAAATCTTTTAATAACTCTATTAATCTAATCGTCCACTAATTGGTCAAGATAGCCTTTTCCCTGGTGATTTTTATCATATGGTAATTAAAGAGGCCGGGAAAACCTGCTGAAATCACAGTGTCTTGTTAAAAGTGGCTTGATTGACACGCCGTAACAGGGCTCTGTAATTTCTTTTTCTACACAAAGGAGAATGGTGTCTTTTCAAGCTGCTTTACTTTAATAAAACATCCAAAATAACACAAATTTAGTGCTTATTTACAAACCCGGTTCCCTCACATGTGAATAAAATGTGATGACAAAATGCCAGTGACTGATAAATCTTTAATATAAAAATTGTACAAGAATTCTGATACAAATTACAAGAGGTATTTGGACAAAATATGAATAAAATTCCATTTACATCCCAAAACCCTTATGCATTTTATGCAAAAACCATAGACAGTTATGATACAGAAACAAATACAAGAAAGGCAAAAAAAGAAAGAAACAAAACAGAAACAAGAGTCTTTTTAAAAAGAGGACCATTTTTTTTCCTCCCGTCTGCAAATGGGAAACACCTGTTTAGGTAACATATAGTATTCATGAGGCTTCCAAATCACCATTTTGACACCAAAGTGTTGTTCTTTGCAGTGCGACTATGTAGCCATGCAACGCTGTTGAGTGCCGGTGCCATAACACAGGCTTTTTTAAGACACAGACCCAAATGCATCGGATACACAAAAACACGTGTAGAAACAAAAAGAAAATCTAAATTCACCAGGTCTTCAAGCTTATTTATATTTTAAGACTGTAAAATATAATTGGCACAATGGAAAACATTATGAATTTACAGTATTTTTTTTTTTTTCAGGATCAATGACATTTCACAGGTTCCAGTTCAAATTAATGAGGGTATTTCTTTTTCTAACAAAACACATGAGACTGAAGCATCTATACAAACCCACATATGTGTGTATTTTTTTTTCCGTCTATCTGCATATTTCTAATGATGTCCCATCAAACAATTTAATCCCACTTTGTTCCATGAGCTACATTAACTGGACAAGTTTGCATGTGGTGTCACCTCTCATCCTCCCTGCTTACACCTATTGTACTCACGCTGTGACGTGAACAAAAAGGACAGTGATTAACAGGTCAGCCGCTTTAACCGTTTGCCATCCCGTATAGCCCTCTGCGTGCTATGTAGAATTACAGAATTATTGATGCCTGACGCCCGTCTAATCAAATATTAAAGATTCACTTCAGTGGCCTGGGCCAAAGAGGCGCCCTAAGTGACGTGTTCCTGTGGATCTATAGCTCGGTCACTAGGTAGCAGAATGCACCTGGGCCCATGTGGATGGAGAAGTTTAAATAAAAAAAAAAAAAAAAAAAAAGATTGGATTGGGGGCTTTCTCAGAGGAGATGCGGAAATTGGTGGTCATTTCTCAGAGGAGAGGGAGAGATGTGAGGGAGAGGGGTG
Organism: Larimichthys crocea; assembly: GCF_000972845.2. Lineage (NCBI taxonomy): Eukaryota > Metazoa > Chordata > Actinopteri > Sciaenidae > Larimichthys > Larimichthys crocea. The sequence continues at coordinate 4,175,407 of NC_040020.1, forward strand.
GAAATGTGAGGGGTGGCTCCATCGCTCTCCAGCAAGGCAATCAGGAGGAAGCTGGCGATGAGTCCAGGGGAGTCCTGGCCCTGCTGCTCTCTTGCTCTTTCCGCTCCCTGTCTTCCTCGCTTTCTCCCCTGCCTTGTTAAGTGACCGCCGCAAGGCTCCAGCCAGACCACTTTCTAAGCCCAATCCCTTTCCACCATCTCTCCCTTCCCTCTCTCTCGCTCTCTCTCTTTCTTTGGCCCGTCTGTCTGCCTGGCTATGCTAGACTGTCGTTTCTTCTTCTTGCAGCTCTGGGCTCTACTGGCATGACCAGCACCATGCAGAGCTCAGAGGCAGCCTGTAGGAGGTAGGAGAAGGGTGTTGTAAGAGAATCTCTTCTGTGATATTCAGTATACTTCTAGAGAGGTCATGCACTGCAGCTGCTGCCTGAGAAACGGGCAGCATGGAACAGGACACAAAGAATTTGTTGGACTCTAAACTTGTTTTTCTCAGATCAAGAAGAGAACGTACCTACAGCTCCCTTAATTCTGGAGAGTTCGTCAATTTTATTAATTAGTCACTGTCTTCTTAAACGTCTCAAATCATTAGCTGTTCCATATGTTAAGATATTCAAATTAAATAATAAAAATAAGACATCTGGACTTTACCACGCCTGGCTCAATGCTAGCTCACGCCACTCTCCGTAATGGGATGTTAGTTTTTTTATGTCGTGGCAGCAGCTCTAATGTTAATGGTAGATGGAGAGTTTCATTTCCTGCAGTGGGAATATTCTCTATTTTCCTCTGCCCCTGTCTCCTCCATCACTAGAGGTTAACAAGTCATCTAGTTCTTGTCATCCTTCTGGCCTGTAAGTAGGAAGCATATGTGAGTGTGCGCCACTCTCCTCACTGTGTGCGTGTGCATTTGTATGGTTGTGTGTTAGAGAGACAGCTGTCAGCAGGGTTCCTGGAGTAGCACTTTTTTTTTTTATTTCTGCCAGAGCGAGGGCCGGGGGGATTGAATGAGTGAATGAGGCAGCAAGCGCCTCAGTGAAGCCCACTCCTGGGAGAAGGCAGGGGTTCCTGTACTCAATTTTCCCTTCACTTGGGATAAACAGGCAATTACCCATCCCTTTTTCCTATGCCATGGCCGTCCGGTGAACTTAAGCATACACTATTAGTGTGTGTCCCTGTAGGACCTGCGCTGTGGGGTGTGGAGGTGGTAAGTGAGTGGCGGGTTGAAGAAATGGGTAAGGCGGTTGTTAAATGACTGTGCTCTGACAGACAAAGAGAGGGAAAAAAAAGAATGAGAGGGAGAAATTGAATTAAATTATCAGTGACCCTGAATAAGAATAAGCACACGCAGAAAATGAATAGATGAATTGAATTTGGCTAAATTGAATGAGTCAAATTGAATTGTTCAGAGCGCACAATCTCGTTCCTTCTCTTTTTTTTCTTTCTCCCTCTTTCTGTCAGTGTCACAGTCTTGTCAGCAACCTTGGCGTCTGGCAGTGTAACGAAGTGACAAGTGAGTTATTAGACAGAAGAAGCTGGAATGGCAGGGACGCCTCCAGGTAACGGAGAAGCAGCACATTTTTAATGATCGTTGCTGTCATCCTTTCCTCCCTAGTCAGCCTTCCACCTCCGCAACCTTTCCATCAGCCTCAGCTCTCTTGTCTCGCTCGCTTTAGCTCGGAGAAGAGAGGACTGAAAACTGCACGTGTCATATAGGTGGAGTCTTAAAAAAAAAAAAAAAAAAAAAGGACATGAAATATTTCACTAGAATAGGTCATGTCTATATTGCAAAATGGCCTAAAGTATGAAACAAATGGAAGTCACACTGTTATGGATGTAAGGATTGTGAATACTGTACAGCACACCACATAACACTGCATATTTTTCCCTCTGTGTGTAGCACCAGTCAAGTAAGAGAAGATCTCCTTGTATAGTAACACATGGCATTGCTAATACATTGATAAAGAAGTCAAACTGAGGAACAATCTGTATTTTTTTGTCTTTTTACAAAAGATATTCTTATACTGGACAAAAACATCTCCATGAAGATACATCACCCACCAATAAATACCCCTTCCCTTGGCTACTTTTGCCCAGTTACTGGAAATATTTGTACCGTGAGACAGTCATGGACATGTTTAAAAAAAAAAAAACGGCTGCAACTAACAGGCAGGAAAATGGCAACATTTTTCAGAGAGTACATTTGTAGCCGACACTCAGCAATGGAAACCGATACCGAAAATATCACAGCAAAAGATTTAAGACTCAAGTGCATCATATTAATCCAATGGGGCATGATTTAAGTACAATGTCACACTGAAATGTTTTTTTCTTACGCAAACACTTTTGTTTTGGTCACAGTTGAAGGACTATTTTCATCTTTTTTCTCGTTTTTTCTTTTCTTTTTTTTTCAAACCTACGGGACAAGTCATTTCGTTAAGATGCCTACCATGATTTCTTGCATTGATAACTTTGTTTGACAATGTCACAATAATGTCATGCTTTACACAGATTACCCCCCACTAAAACCTCTGAAGTTACTGTCGTGATCATAACTGGCAACCGTACACAATTTACTCCTTAAACAAAAAGGAGGAGGGAGAGACTTTATCAATATGTAACACCTCCGTGTTTGTGAAACAGCAGTTTATACTCAGTCGCACCAGGATTCGTTTTTTTTTAAGCGAGACACTTTGGAGACTCTTTCTGAATATGTTGTTTAGAGATGGGGGGTGGGGGATCTCAGGTTTTGTTCAGGCAGGCATGATGTTTCCTGTCGTCAAACTGTGTTTGAAACGGAGCACGTGCAAAAAAGAAACTGGCACAAGTATTTTGAAGGTACTGTCATTTCCCTTGGAACTGTAGCCATCAATGACCCCAAACAACACCTAAACTTACCATTGCAAAAGTCCTCATTATAATAATATTACACATCCCCTTGTATAGATGCAAAGTGCAAAAACTGAATTGGTATACTTAAGCTCATAAACATAACAGACAAAAAAAAAAAAAAATCAATAGAAATACAGAGAATGATATCAGTGTAGGAGCCTAAAAAAGCATGCCGGCAACCTCTGAATATCTAACAAGTAGATAAAACAAGCCACATGATATTCTTTTTTTTCCCTAGGACTCAGTTTAAAACGTGTCTTTGAAGCTAACATAAATGAGTCAAGCTAGTAAGATGCTACCTCTGTCTTGCCTATAGCTGGAAGTATTGTACTGGACTGTAACATAAAACCATAAAGAGAGAGAAAAAAGAAGCAAACAACCATCAACACAACTCTTTTTACACCAAAAGCCTCTTGGGACATTATTTACAAATGAAGCTGTCATGCTTTTTGTAAGGGGTTCATTTAAAAGCTATCATTACACAAATACAACAAGAAGATTTTCTTTTTCTTTTTTCTTTTTTTTTTTCAATACTATCATTTCTGCAGGCAAAGTCACAAATAAGAGTTTGAATAGATTCTTTGGAGACGGACATAAAAACAAAAGTGGGGGAGACGTTTGAAAGGAAAGATGGAGGGGCTTATGAAAAAAAAAAACTGGAGTTTTGTTATAAAGCAAACTCCACGATCAAGGGCGTCATCCTGTTCTTCCAAAGGAGGAAAAGTCAAAGGTCACAATAATAAACTGTATTTAGAGTCAATGAATTTTATAGAGGGACACAGAAATGTCTTGCAATGACTTACAGAGGACGGGCAGGAGGCATACAGGCGTTTAGCTTGTATTTGATGGCCCTGGGCTGGGGTTAAAAGCTAATTTGAGGAGGAATAAGGATGAGGAATGAAGGGAGGAGCGGGCAGACTGACAGCAGGGTAGAGTAGCAAGTCATTATTTAGTCTATTATTGTAGAGAAGGGCATGTTTTTATGGAGGTTGGGGTTCTGAGAGTGTCGGTTACGGCTGCGCACAGAGCTGAACACCATGTTGCAACCGGGGATTTTGCACTTGTGCATCTCGCGCAGGTGCACAGTCTTGTAGTGCACGCGCAGGGTCCCTTTGTTGCTGTACATTTTGTGGCAGATGTTGCAGAGGATCCCACTGCTGCCACAGTTACTGCCCCCGGTAGACGAAAGGAGGAAAGGTGAGGAGGAAGTTTCCATACCCTCACCATGCCCTTCTCCTCTTAGTTCTCCAGTCTCATCTTGATGCCCCCTTTCAGCCCGCCCCTCGGCACGCTGGGAGCAGTCCTCCCCCTCACTGTTGCCCCTCTCCTCATCCTCTTCTCCCTCCTCCTCCTCCTCCAGGTCATCCAATAGCATGCCTTCATCGCTGCCCTCATCTGACTCGTGTGAGGAGTGGACACTGCTGCTGGATTGAACACTGGATGTGGTGCTCAGGTCCAACACCATGTAGTCGTCTGGCTGGCCCCGGGAGAAGCCGTTGGTGTGGTGGTTTCTAAGGTTTTGGTTGAGAGGGTGGTGGGGATACTCGATGCTCATGGGGGAACGGACACTGTGGTTCAGGCCAGTGGGCCCGAGGCTGCCGCCTCCGATGCCCATCCCGGCCATAGGGTCCAAGCCCATGTGGTGCCCGGCATAGATCTTGGCCAGTAACTCGGCTCGCAGGTCCTTGGGCAGTGGCGTGAGTTGGGGGTCCAGGACAATGTCGTCCAGCTCTTTGGTCAGCAGTTTGCGGTGCAGGTTGATGTTGGAGCTGTGCCTAATGGGGAGAGACAGACAGAGTTGTAAATCAGAATGCTGCCAGTGTATGCAAAATATTCACAGTGTTGAAATATATTTGTACTTACAATAATTTATCTTGTTATATCGTCAAGGCTACAACTATTCAATATCTCACAGCTGCTACCTATGTAATTATTACTATCTGTTGAGGTACACAAACAGTCACACAGAGAGAGAAATTCACCCTGCAGCTCTCTTCAGAGAGAGAGCATCCAGCTAGTGTTTACCGCTGTCAGCATGTCTGCACTGCACAGCCCTCAAATCCAATAGACTCTGACTCAATTAAATACTCCACCATATTGAATGGGAGTTTATCAATTGATTCGAGCTGTGGTAATGTGATAATCGAGGGGAACTGGATAGCATATTAGCACTAGGCCCTGACAGCATTATCGCATTCGTTCCCTATTGGAGGTGGCTTAATCGAGCACCTCAATGAACATGTCTTTATGTAGCCCCTGAATTTAATTAAGATGGGCAATTTTTTTTCCCAAACACAAGGCAAACTGTATCACACAGTGTGTTACAGCTGATGAAAGAAACTAAGTAACAAGTGCCATGCTTAAGCCAGGATACGATTAGTGAGGATTTCAAGTTAGCACACAAAGCCATGCTAAGGGATGCAAGGTGAAATGGGCTTGAAAAATCTAATTCAATGCTTTTTCGCTCCAATTTCACAGTTGCCAAGTCGGAAAACAAGGGGGGGACCCACTGCACACATGTCACAACAAAACTGCATAACACAGAAAGGAAACTTAGGCAACTAATGACCGATGTCAGATACGACATACACATGGCCCATTCCTCTCATATCAGGTCAGCACTTACATCAAATAAGAATAATATGCAAACACTCAGTGCCTTTTTTTTTTAATGTGAGGGGTTTCCATGCAGGGAGGGCACATGTGTGTAAATTAAATTAAAAAAGAAAAGAAAACGGTCATCCTTAGCAGGACGGGCAAAAATGGAGTCACAATGGATAGTAGAGCTTACCAGCAGTGGCAGGGTTGATGCAGTCAAAAAGGGTCCCTTTCCTTTAATTATTTACTTCCCTATCCGACATTGTCCTGCAAGAGGTAAAAATACATTCATTTGAGGGACCCTTTTCTGTAAACCAGGCAACCAGGAGCCCGTCCACTCAAGCATCGTCAGCATTGAGGAGAGAGAGCGTGGCAAATCGATTGGCCGTGGCTGTCACTGCACGTGTGTGTGTGTGTGTGTGTGTGTTTGCACATGCTTTTGTCTGTTTGTGTGTGTGTGTGAGAAAAATCTGAAAATATACTACTTCCATATAGTGGGACTTTGATCAAAAGGACTATATAAATCCTTTGTTCTTTTTTTTTTATCCTTTGATAGTACAGTTGCACCCATATGGTGTTAGCTTATGGCTAAAATATGGGAGTCATGATTCAATGTCTGTGGCGCTGTAGCCTTGTCTAGTCAAATACATGTGTGGACGCTCGGCTGTGAGAGGCCATAGTGTGCTAAGACACTGAAATATGCCTTAATCGGTGATCAATATGTAAGGAAACAGGCACAATTTCTGCAGGAACGAGCTTGGATGTGTAAAGGGGCCACATTTGCTCAATTTAAGCCTGAAGTTCAGGATGCTGTGGATGATGCTCAGGTAGGCAGGTCCTTTGCAACAACTTTGTCTCCATCTCTATAACAACACCTTCTCACTGCTAATAAGCTCTAAGTTAACCATGGCTATCTCAGTTTTAGATCTTAAAGTCAAACATGCTAAATATCATGCAGTAAGTAGTCTGCTATAGCTACAGTTGCCATTTTAAATACTCAAAATGCACACCACATAGTTAGAATAGTACAACAATATCTAATGAAAAATATGTATCACATTTACTTCCACAGTCTTTTTTTACAGATATATGAAAATAAAATAAAGGGAAGGAAAAAAGTCATTTTATGACAAGTCATGTCTAACCATAACTCACGAGCTAAAGAAGAGAGAAAGAGCAGAGGTTTTTGGTCATTTGCATAAACATTATTATTAAACTCCTGTGTTGGCAATGCCTCCTTGCCCTAAATAGTCAAAATCAGCTGAATCCACACACAGTGGGCATAATGCACTTATCCCTTCATTTATCAAATTTAGACTTTCTGCCCCATTTCCCACTCCCCTCCATCCCCTTTGCCTCCATCACTCCACTTCCACACGCTCTATCTTTCCTCCCCCAAACCCAACTCCTTAGTGTGCCCCCCTCTCCTCCTCCTCCTCCGTCTCTACCTCCCTGTTGGCCAGTAATGTGGCTGGCAAACCAATTTGACAGTCTCATCTTTGCCCAAAAGATGGGGGAGGCCTCTAGAGAGCCCATTTTTGACTGTGCAGAGGAGGCAGAGCGAGAGTGTGTGTCTGTCCCAACCGGCGTTAATCATCTTTAGGTTCATCTGATGGCCCTTGCCCCTTGTTTTTGTGTCAGTGCGTGTGTTTGTGTGTGTGAATACGTGTGTCTAAATGACTCATAATGCGTAAATGAGATGAAGGGCTGAGTGGTATTAAACTGACACGAGTGGTTCTTTGTCTTTCCTGTCATTTGGAGTGTGTTATGAGGTTTTAGGTGTAAGTGGGAGGACAAGAGTGTTAGTAGCATTTATCACTCTCTGTCACTGATACAGCTACTTTGCATTACAGTCGGTTCAACAGCAGAGGCCACAAACAACGATTGGAGGATCCTCGCATAAATGAGTGCACAGATATCACATGAAGAACATTTTTACGTACAAAATCTCTTGCTGTTTTCTAGATTTTAATTGAAGATTGTGTGCTTGCATGGACATTTATCTAAGGATAAAATAAATCCTTTTATTCTCTGCAAAAAAAAAGAGAAAATAAGAGGAAGAACAAGAGAAACATGTTCACAAGGAAAGCTAAACCAAAGGAATGTGATGTTTCAAGTTTCCGTATTTTAATCAGCAGATATTTTGAACTGGGGTGGGTGGCTTTTGCTAACATATTCTCTCTATGAGCCGCGTGCCCTTTGTTTACAAGAGACAAACAGAGAGCTGATTGTGAAGCAGTGGAGCCAGGCCCACATGCCGTGAGGGGACCGAGAGGAAGGAGAGGGGAGGAAAGAGAATCTCCAACATAATTAACCTTCACTCTCTCCGTTTGCAGTGGCCCGTGCAGGGACCACGGGCTGTGCACTGCTGCACCATGGGAATGTGGAAGAGGGAGGACACCTACTTGCCGTAGCGACATAGGAGCAGGTTAAAACGGTGGAGTGAAGGTTAAAAAAAAAAAAAGAGAGAAGTAGGGTAGGCTGATAAAAACGAGATAAGTAAGGCAAGTCTTGTCAACGGTTTAAGAAATATGATTAACGAGGCCAATAACAGTGATGATTACTGGTATGCGCGTCTTTCCAGCAGTTAATCATGCAGCTTCTTCAACACTTCTGCCGACGCTGCTCACTCCCCACAATAAATATGCAATCATTTACCTCCGTGCAGCAGGCGGCTGGGAGGCTGGGAGAAAACACCAGACTGTAAAACCACACATACACACACTCCTATGTTGGTCTCTGTTTTACACTCAGAAACACACACATTACATGCTTGCTCAAGGGCACATTAAATTATCCCTTCCTGTATTCCTGACTGAGTGTGTATGTGCAGTATTCATGTGCACTAATGTTTGTGCGCGTGTGAAATCCTACAGTCTTATAAATAGGGCAGGCATCCAAACTGAACAAACACTTGTGATACTTTTTTTTATTTTTTTTTCTCCGTGGCAACACATTTACACTGTGTCCTACTCTGACAATGTCATTGGCTCTTGGTTGTTTTTCTGGGTAGATCAAATGACCTCTCCTCTGTTTTCTTCTTCACTTTGATACGGGAGCTTTTGATGCTGGTGTCTGATGGTGTGTTTACGTGCCTTCGGCTTTTCGCTTGGTCAATGGACTAATCAGATATGCAGAGGTACTTGGACTTCCCTATTGATGGGTGTCAACAGCTGTCTGGGAGGTATTGAAAAGAGAAAGCCGGGCATGGCTCCATATTATAATTCTGCTGTAATTATTCAGCTGTAAAAACAGCAACAAATAACACCGGTTTAGCTTCCTCTTATTTAAATTCAATGTGGTTATTATTCCAAGGGTTCTGTTACGTATTAAGTGATATTTTTATCAATCCTGTGTGTCTGAGGCAAAGTACGGGAAAGAGCAGCTTATTAATTATTACTGCAGTGTCGGCAAAAAAATATCTAGGTTGGAGAAAGAATGCATTCTGACTTATCTAATTTACTAGCAATAAACATTCTTAATATTATTTTGTACGTGCAGTTTCTTAATCTGATCCGAGCAAATGCTCTTATGAAAACAACTAAATTATATTCCTATTTTATTACTACCATTACACTCAAGCGTACATTATGTCATTAGAGGATTACCCAGGGACAGATTTGATGAGAGCCCGGCTTGTGTATTGACTCGTCTCAAAGCCCCAGGATTCCTCTAGCTATGCAATTCCCTTCTTTCTGTTGTTTTGTTCCCTGCTTGAACCAGCAGCAGAGTAATATGTCCCATATGCTATCAGGAATTTATCCCCCACAGAAAAAGTATGGAAACAATAGTGCGCTTAGGTCCCACATTGAGAGCTATACTGTATCAAAGATGCATTATGTTCACGGCAGCAATTGTCCTCCCTTGCTACAAAGTTATCTCCATCTCCCATATGTTCTGCCACGTTATGTGTTTGAATGGCATTTATATGCTGATGTTTTTCTCATCATGGAGTCAAACTGTCACTCACACTCACAGGCACACACATCTTGGCTGACACATGAAGAGAGCGAGCATAAGAAGAGTTCATGTTGAGGTGTTACTTTTTCTTAATGCAATACAGTCTAATCTTTGAACCCTCTGCGCCTGTCTAAAGCACTCCGCTCACCCCCGGCTTTGATACCAAACGCCTGAGAAAATGCAGCTTCTCCACCATCCTTTTCCCCTCTTCTTATTCTAATGATTATTTTCGCCACATTTAGATTTCCCTGATCATCATGGGGTCATGACAGCAGAGTCCAGTATGAAGATAATAAATTACATAACTGACCAAAAAAAAAAGCGAGGCAGCTGTAGGAATTAAACTGGTTCACAGTATCAACCTTAGCACCAATAACAATCTAAGCAATATCTGCTGATTACTAATGGCACTTTACTCTTAGGTGTAATTCTTATGTAGCAGTGGAATCTTTTATATTTCCCTATTTATGTACAGCAGAGCTCTCTTCTTGCCATTTAAAAGTTCAGATAAGGAAGTTAATTGTTTATATTCAGCAACTGTTGTACAGCATTAAAAGACTAATTACAAAGAGATAAGGCGCACACAAATAGTTTTCTCTGATATCTATTTGTACACGTGTGTGCATGTGTGCAGGGAAGTGTGCATACGTGTGCATGCACATGTTACACAGATGGCCAGTGCTGCCCTAGGCGTTCTCTATTGCTAAAGCCTTGTCAAACGAGGGGAGGTAACAAACTCACCAGTGGCAATGCGTGCTATTATAACACTCCCTGTCATTTGCTGCTGTTGGCACAGCTGTGTCAGGTGAGCAGCAGGGTTACACTTTCACTAACGTTAACTTGTCTCCCTGTTCTGCTCCCCCTGTTCCCCTCCCACATCCATTCTAATAGAGTCTGACAATCACCTGCTCTATTTACATTCTGCTAATGAACAAACAGTGGTAGGAACAGATGCCACCAAAACAACAAATGTAATTGAAAGACTTGGGGGTAGAAAAGCAGCAGCAAGTTTGGTATATATAAAGTTTTAGTATATATAAATTTAAGAGGGGTGTGAAGGAATTTACAATTTGTGTCAAGGCCATTCTACACTGATAATTTGGACAAGTGACTATTGTTTTATACATGGTTGGCAAAGAAATATGATTTTCCGATACCAAACTTGAAATATGAATTCATATACAGTTGTTATTTTGATATCTATCTAATTTGTCTAGTAATTCTAGTGGGTTTTATTTAATAGTTAAATGTAAAGGATTGTGAAAGATAAGTTTTGACTGACTGAATACTGGCCTTTTTAACACTTAAAAGTACTCCCATGATGCTGTTGTTTGTAATCCCTTAAGGAGAGAACAGGGTACTAGTCATCTTATGTACCCTTCAGTGTGTGTTATGGCATCAATCTGCTGCCACTGCTGCTCGTATATTCTGAAGAGTGAGTGTGAGGGACTGATATGTGCTAACAAGCCCAGGTGAGTATGGCTAGCCTCACCTTCTAATGCGCTAATAAATGCAGTGGTTTGACAAACCGCTGTCTATGTTAATATATGCGCCTTCACCTCCCTGTGACAAGGTGAGGTACTGAGGGCAGGTAAACAACACGCCGCAGCTGCAGGGCTGATGTGTACGACCTAGTGCTTGTTTGAATGCGCGCGTGTGTGTTTCTCATCCTGACACCCTACTCTTCTGAACTTTGACTTGACAAGGAGCAGATGTCCCTGAATCAATTTAGTGTTCAATTAGCTAACAGATGTTAAGTGATAGCCTATCTAGGTAAATGTCATACAGTAATGAAAAGCTTGTTTTATTAAAATGAAATGAAAGGGCATATCTCTCACAAAAATGGTGATATATATATTAAACTGTATAATATATCCTTACGTAAAACCTTTACATATATATTAAGATTATAACAGATGATAAAGATTGAATTAAACATTTCCAATAAACCTACCTGCGACTGTCGCAAATACATTGAAATAAAATGGTTATAAATACCAAGTTCTAGCACTAACCTGTCTCGGCTCCTCCGGGAAGGGAAGGCAGCGTTGCAGCCAGCCACAGTGCACACATGCATCTCTTTGAGGTGCACATTCTTGTAGTGCAGTTTCATGCTATAGGAGCTCTTGAAGCTCTTCTTACACACATAGCAGATCTTGGGGTCAGGACTTGAGCATGGGTCTCCCTCTGGTGATTGAGAAGAAGGGAATTTGGGTGGGCTTGCACCGTAGCTCATTGAAGAGATGAAGCTCTCATGCAGAGCAGCCATGCTTGCAGCAGCGGCAGCAGCTGCGGCCATGCCTCCGTTGTAGAGGCCGTACTGGCCCATGCAGAACATGTCGTAAGTAGGATCGTTGAGTTCTTCCTTTATCTTGATAGGGGGCTGATGAGGGGAGGGTGAGGAATGACCCTTGCCTTCCATTTCCTTTCTCAAATGGGATTCCTCACCATTCTCATCGTCGTGTTCCTTGACCAGACCCCTTCCACCCCTCATGTGTTTTTGCTGTTCCTCCACATCTATCAGCTCGTCGCGGTAGAACATTTTGGAATCAGAGGTTTCAGACTCATTCTCAAAGTCTCTCTCATGATCCTGGTCCTCAGAGGTGAAGCTGTCCATACAACGTAGCTCGCCAGAGCCTTGAAGATCATTTCCACCCCTGCTGTCACTACCGGTCCCTTCCCGGCATTCATCTTCACTCTGTCTCATCATGCCTCTCAGAGCTAGGCCAGGGCTCATCTCATCCTGGGAAGGGGATTGCTGCCCACTACCACCACTGTGGTTTCCATTACCATTGCCACTGTTGTTGTTGCTGTTACAATTACCATTCATTTTGATATTGTTGTGAAGAAGTGATGACTGGTGGTGGTGGTGATTATGGTGAAGGTTATCGTCGTCGTCATCGTCTTTGTCCTCGTATTCATCTGCCACATCAATTACTTCCTTCTCAATCTTCACTGGCATGCTAGACTTACGAGGCTTCTTTTTGGGCGTGGGGTCTATGCTGCCAGTGGAGAGGTCGTGATTGGCACTGTGTGTATGTAAGCGGTTGGGCATGTGTCCTGCCTCTGACATATGAATATTATTATGTGAAGCCACAGCTGCAGCAGCCATGATATGATGTTGGTCCATTAGGGTGGTACTGTTGGTGGTGGTGGGCAGGATGGGGCTGGTGGGCAGTGACACTGGAGGACTGACAAGGTCCGCAGGGGACAGTAGTGTACGGTAGAATGGGGGCACTGGCTGGACTGGTTGCACTGATTTCAGGGTGGGGAACACCAGCGGGCTTTGCAGGGGTGACTGAAGCATTGGGTCTACCGGTGGAGTAGTGAAGCCCAGTGGTGGCCTTCCAGGGCTGGTGAGTGTGAAGCCACCATTCTTGGTGCTTGAGATGACAGGTGTACCAGGGGTTGAATTGGCACGGATGAGGTCCTTGTCTCGGTTATTGCGCAGCATGGGCATGTGCAACCGTGGATTGGGATTGGCACTGTGGCGGTTGCGGCTGCGTAGTGAACTGAAGACCATATTGCAACCCTCAATGGTGCAACGGTGTTTGATCTTCAAGTGCACAGCATTATAATGTATCTTAAGTGTGCCTTTGTCATAAAAGGTTTTGCCACAAGAGTTGCAGCAAACGCGACCCTTCCTTGAGGTGGAACCCATGCGGCGCATGCGATGCATCTTGGAGGAAAAGGAAGCATGACTGATGGTTTTAGAGTGCTCGTCCTTAACAAAGTGGTGGTGGACCTGGTGGTCACTCAAGCTGTTGGTTTGCTGAGGTTGATTTTGGGACTGCTGTTGGCCCTGCTGCTGTTGCTGCTGGAGCTGTGTCTGCTGTTGCTGCTGTTGTTGAGCCTGCTGGGTGGAAGGTGTTGGTGAGATGGGTGATGCCCTGTTGTTGGGCTCTGTCTTGGGTTCAATGTTGTTGTTGATGCCTCCCAGGGCTCCACGGCTAGGGCTCTGGCCTGTACGGAAGGGTGACAGGGACACTTCTGACTCACTGGTCTCCACCTGTTCGCCTTGATTTGGCAAGCTGGGCTCCCGGAGTCGGAGACCAGACTGCTCCATAGGCAGGCCATTGGGGGGCAAGCCGAGCATGGGGGCAGAGACTGGGTTGATGTACTGGAAGGGCAGAAGGAAGGCTAAGCTGTTGGGAATATTCTCAAAATGGTGAATGCTGGATGGGCTACTGTTTTCCAGATGTGTCAGGAGCCCTGGGCTGCGGGTCCTGTTGTTGCTTTCAATGAATGTCCTAATTCCGGAGTCTGTCTTGGAGGAGGGAACTGTTACTGCCTGACCCTCCTTCTCCTGAATGGCCATCAGCTCCACAATGGACTTGGTCTCACCAAAGCGCAAGAACTGCTGCAGGGTGATGATCTCCTCTTCTCGGGACATGATGGTCCAGCGGTCTAGCACCTTGCCTGCAGCATCCTAGATGCCCAAGAAGAGACAAGAGAGAAGACAAAAATACAAACCATTATTGATTGTGCATAATCAGTGTGGTCAAAGGAGAAGATAGAGCAAGGGTTAGTTTGTAAGGGCAAGCTTTTCAGCTCATGAAATTCAGAGGCTCCTGGAGCGACAAGTAACTGAGAACAGAGCTTTGTCGAACCCCCACCCTACACCACCACCTGCTATCCCTCTTTACCATCCACTTTTCACTCATTTATTTTTCCTATAAATCAGCCCTGCAAATTTGATCATTAATCACACAGTGATGAGGGTAGGCAAGAGTTTAATTGAGTCTCAAGCAAACAAATCAAAAGCACTGAGGTGGGGCGATTAGCAGGTCTCTGTGACTTCCAGCATTGTTGGGATGTTAATCTGTGAGACAAAAACAGCTTTGTAAAAAAAAAAATGTGAACTGTTGCTGGGACTCCCTCTGTACACAAATTGTACCAAGGGAGATTTACAAAATTGTGTGAGCCAGAGAAAAAAAATAATAGAATAATTAATGCAAGCCACTAATCGTACATTGGTTAGCAGACATTTTTCTTTGTGTGTTCCATCTCTAAGGTAGTTAAATGCTCCAGGGAGACTGGGACTGCTACTCTGTGTATCAGTGAATGGCTTTGGAGATTCAAAGAGGAAAAACGCGTTTATTAAAGGTTGTGTTTGAGTGCCTTGACAATGGCAGTGAGCTTGTGTTCCTTTCATTTGACAGGCTCATATTTATCATGCTTTAATGTTAGTGAGGTGTATATAACCTGTTTTATTATAAATATTGGTCATTGCATTATGTTAGTATGGTTGAAAGGATGCACTTTCACTTTAAATATCAACGTGAAATACTTTTTACAACTGTGTCATTTAGGACAACTTCCACTAATGATGCATTTTCAGTTGACGGTGGCTCTCTAAAAAAAGGGACACAAATGTAAAACAGCAACTAATAACAATAGATCATTTATAATAACCCTTGGCAGTTCCAGTTCCTGTATTTTTGGATGCTTGGGAATGGTGAGAAATAAGTTTTCATCCTAAGAGACCAGAACTACTCCAATGGGACTTGGGCATTACTCCAGATAGAGCTGTTTACTTGGCTAGTGTCTTTCAGAGATGTGCTATTAACGGCTGAAAAATAAAAAGCCTTAGACTTCGACACAGACATTGTCAAACATGAAGAGATGGCCAGGGATTCTGGGAAAACAATTTTGGCAAGGCCTGAGAAACAAGTCTGTGGTTGAATCACTGAGTTTGTGGGAATGAATGTTTAACTCAGTGCTTTTGTCCTGTTGTATGAACCCATTTGTGTCTGCATCATAGCACCGATGACAGAACGTTTAACAAAATTACCCTCATACTGCTGTTGTTATATAAGACGGTGCTGCATGAGTGTTTGCGCGAACGAGATAGAAATGGAGGAGCGAGACAGCGAGTCGTAGTGTAAATACTTCATTTCACGCACAGGTTCCTGGGGGACCAGGCACAAGTGACATCAAGGGAGTAACGAAAGCGATGACAATTAGTCACAGTGAAATGGTAACATTTCATATGTGCTCCTAGCTGCTGGCATCTATAAAAGATAAATGGCAACTCTGGCAAGTAAAAAGCTGTAAAAACCAACATCACAAAGCACAAAGGGCCTGTAAGGAGAAAACAGAAGATAAATGTTTAAAGAGAGACAGCGAAAGAGAGAGAGAGTATGGGAGAGACATAGAGGGGGAAAAAAGCAGAAAAACAGAGAAAAATAAAAGTGTGAGTGGTTTCATATCATGCCCTCAGATATACTGGAGAAATAGATTCTTCTGAGACGAAACATCAATAGTCACTGGGGTATTTGTTGTTAAATATACATTAAAAAACATTTTACACTTTCATTCTGTGTGAGCTCTGGAGTTTTTGCCTCGAGGTATGACTTTAAATTCTAGCCTGGGCACTATTATTTCATGCTGCATGGCCATCTGGGCATTAGTACTTCCATTTGATTTAATTGAAACAAAAAAATGAAAGATTAGAAAGTGAATCTTTAAATAGTTCAACAAGCGCATTTCTTTAGAAATTGTAGTTCTAAGAAGTGGATCAGCCTTGTATTATTTTCTAGTGATGAAAAAGATTAATTTGTGACATTCATTTGTAGAATAACAACTGTGAGAAGCACGAAAAATTCTACATGTAATTAAAGTGTATTATTCCTATGAACAGTGTGTCTGTTTCAAAAGCAGTAAACAGCAGTACTTCCTGCATTTCTGGGATCATTGGCCAGCCACATTTAATGCAATTCAAACCAATTTAAGACATCTTAATATAAATTTCCTAACTGCACCACTTTGATGTTTGTTTGTCAAATTGAGATTGAAATAACATTCATGAGATCCACGAGTTTACAAAAAGGAGGTCGTTCAAATGAGAGTTCCATTGATACAATTTTAGGGATTAGTGTCAAGGCACGAGTAATATCATTAAATTAAGCTTTGTAAGTTTACACACATCCACACAATTGTTGCTCTCCAAACCCACAGGCTGTTATCCATCCCCATTTCAGTCATTGACTGAATCAAACATTGTTTAGACATTTATTTTATCCTCTACTAGTCCTACCCTGTGCCTCCACTTCCCCACTCATGAAGTCAAACAAAAGTCAAAACACAATGACACGGGCCAAACTGCAACCCATTAGTTTTAGGAAGGGCCAGCCAGCTGTCAGAACAGGTCAGCAGTTCTGCTACGCACTAGACCCTGTCTGAAAGGAGGCTATCCAAGCGCTCCTCGTTCACTGGTCAATTGAGTTTTGGAGGCCAGTCAACAAGCATTTGGGCTGGGGTCGGGCTTGGAGCACACAGTCAACACAAATTCAAAAAATGGAGCAAATCGGTCTAGAAAAGGATGTGAGGGGACAAACTTGATTAAGGTTCAGTCCATGTGGAAACTACTACTGGTTTCGATGCCAAGAGGGCTTTCAATACATGGCTGTTTCTTTCCACTGCAGTACCTTTTATTTATAGCAACTATATTTTGGAATATATCACTTCATAGTAGCCATGTTAAATCCAAGAGAGAAATGTTTAACACACCCGGATTAACCCCCGATAACAATTAATAAACAATCAAAGATGAGAAGAAATGTGCGTGCGAGTATCTAAAGTATGAGCTGACCAACATTTGCATACAAACACAGGCCCCTGTAGTCCTTACTACAGTAAGTCTCACAACTCCACTCCCCTGCATTAGCCTTGTGATGCTGTGAGAGAAACAAATATGCCATTAGAAGCACTTTTACAAGTAGGGACTCATCTTCCAATTAGCTTAATGTGGCCCTCTTTCTCCTATATTTTCCAGGCGTGCCCCACCTCTTCTTGTACACTCCCTCCAGTAAAATCTCATTAATCCACCCCTCCCCCATCTCCCCCAGTGCTATGACATATTAGTCTGTCATTATGCATCCCAGAGTCCTTTAAACAATACCGCTAAACCTCTGTTTGCCAGGTTAATGACTATTAGCCAATAATTACAGCAGAGAGACGATGGAGTACCCACTTTATCTGGTGGACAGCCTGCTGCTGTTAGTTTATTTTATCTGCCTGCCTCCATGTCTCTCAGAATTAACCTAGCAACGGCTGTATTTATTCATCTCTCTGCCTCTGCAATGCATTTTTAATTCATGGCTGTCTCTAACACTGTGGTGCTGGATGTTGTGTAGTGGGTGTGTAGTGGGGTATCCACCTTGCAAATTGCTGACAACGAGGATGAGCAAATGATGGCCTTGTCATGGGCTGGGGGCACCAGTGTCAGTTGAAACAAATCAGGCAGTTATGCAATTATCAGGTTATGTGCTGGGCTGTATTAAGAGCCTGGGTGTGCAGCTTTGTTAGGCTGCATGGTGTGCATTAGGGATTAACAGCTTAACATGTATATGCTTTTCACTAATCATGACCTATCATACTCAGTGAGTGAGTGTGTTTTGAAAGCGATGGAGAGATGCCATGCTAGGCAAAGACCAAAAAAAGGATAATATAGCTATAAATACATCATGTTGACTTGTGCCTGTATAAATTATATCAAATAGGAGATCTCTTAACCCCATAGGGCTTGTGTCATATAGCTTCTCTGATATTTACATTTCATGTTAACATATCTATCTATGTGCAATCTGTGTAGGTGTGTAGGATGACACTGCACTGGTTCAACATTAACATAAGAGCAACTGAAACGCTCATAAGACAGTATCACTTGCAATGCGGAGGATCAGTTCTCACAATGGCAAACTGAACCATGGGAACCACATTGATTCACCAATCACCTTGCAGTGAATGCGATCTCCACCGAGCCCCGAGGGAATCCCCATTGATCTCCAGTCCTGCTTTCAGATCCAGTTCCTTAAAAAAACTGCTCTATCCCTGTGTTCGCCACTTCAAGGGAGGTTAAGCAGAAGTTCCTTGTGATCTGAGAAGGTCTTGAACCTTGGTGCTTCCTTTTCCATATTCTGTTTCTCTCCCCACCCCATCTCAGGCCGTATGAATAATGCAGAGGATCTAGTGGCGAAGGGTGCCATGGGGGATGGGTTCACGCAAAGCCCACTGCCTGGAGCCATCGCATCAGAGGGCAGGAGCTCCCAAGACACAGGCTGCTCCCCCATTGGCTCCCCAATGGCAGGTCAGAGGTCATGTGTGAACAACCAGCTCTACTTCTTCCCCTGTGATGGACCACAGGGAAATCAGTAGCTACGTCCAGATGTGGGTGGAGGACATTTGTAAGAATCATAGAGGTTGAAATTTGCACTCTGTGATCGTGGTAAATTCCTCTTTTATGCTCTGAGCATCAAAAGAATGTGTAACTTTTTCAATTCAACCTTCTTCAGTTCACTCTAAACTGCAGAAACAACTTTAAAACTTTAGTTAGCTAGTTAACTCTGAAGATGGCTAATGATGTACAAGATGACACCATCGTATCATTAAGTAGAGAACAGTAAAATCATCATCCTGTCATCAAAGATGGTGATATCCCTGTGGATCAATCAGTCACAATGATTTCTCCTTGTGGTTGCTTATTACATGGACAGGCATTTCGCAAATTAAGCTTAGCCAAGTAGCTTTTTGAAATATATACAGGAAAATTAGTATGGTGTGGTTTACAGCTGTGCTAAAAACAAATAGCAGCTAAACTGTCTCTGGAGAGTATTGTGCAAAAATCAAGTTACTGATGCCATCTTGTCATCAGAAAGCCTTAATGCCTTCCTGAAAGTGGTTTGTTTTTTTAATTAGTTATTATGATTATTATGATTATTATATGGCGTGCATGAGGTACCACATGAGCTACCAGGGCAACCCAGAAAGTGGTCTGGTTTTAATAAGTGACAATTTTCAGTTACACTTTGGTGGGCAATGAGATACAACACATAAAACAGCTGCTCAAAATCATGTATAAACTGTAAAAAGACAGTATAAAAACTTCAATAGCTTGTATAAATCTGAGTGAACATTTCATTTCGATCTTTTATTTTTGAAGGATGACAGCCACTAATTTCCGCATTGATGGAGGAAGTCTGGTTTAAAAGTATGTTGCTACAAAGACACGGGCCGACTTGCCAAAATCTGTTTTCCATATTATGTTCATCCCTTTGAAAGACAGCAGACATGGAAATATACATGGAAGTGGTGTTCCTGGTAAGAATTTGATTTAACTTTGATTTCTATGTTATTATTTAATTAGCAAGGGCATCACTTTGGTCAATATTATGCTCAATACTGCCAGAGAGGACAGCTTGTCTGGCTCTGGTGTGAGTAAATGTGAAGAGGCCACAGGGCTTATTTCACCGGGCCAGACACACTGATCAACCAACAGGCCTCGAGATACCCTGCCTTCACCTCTCAACCTGATTTAACTCATGGCTTTGCTTAAAATTTCATGACTGTGTGTTAGTTGTTGCTAAGGGCACACTAATCGACTGGAGTGAGATTTATAGTGCAGTTGCAGACTGCGAGGAGAATAGGGAGGGGGTTCGGGGGGGTTATTACAGAGGACTTTACCACAGACGGGTGAGTCACAATCTGGCACATCCCATGTTCCAGGTGGCCTTTAGTAAACAGTTTCCATTTCTTCTCCCACTGACTTGTCTTTTTTCATTATCTGTTTTTGAAAACAAACCTGTCATTTTAAAAAAGGTCTCCTAACCTCTGATTCATCCAGCCCCCCCCCACTGACCTCCACCCCCACAATCACCACCACTTTTTGTTTTAAATCTGTTCCTCTGCGTCTTTAAAAAGTGGAAAGGACAGTCCTTTGGACACAGCCCAGCAGAGGTGCAGATGGGGCGGCACATGGAAGCCATTTCAGGCCCCGGTGCGCTACAGAGCAAAGTCGGCTGTTCTCTGAGTTCAGAACCTCTGACGAACCGCCTCGCAGCACTTACATGTGAGCAACGTCTGGGTCTGGACTGATGTATTGATTCCCTGTCAGTTTTCACAAAGCATACACAATAACGTTGGCTTGCCTCACCCAACTGTGCTAAGGAACCGTAGCCGTGGTCAATGTGTAAAACTCAGCGGGCCTAGCACTGAGCTCGAGGGGTTGCCTCAGAGAAGAGGGGTGGAGTGATTGAAGCAGCGAGGGAACGCCTGATGGTTCACATTAATTGAGGATGATTCGTGTGATCTGCTGGGTCTGGATGCAGCAGCCAGGTCTGTCGTGGGCCTGGGAGACAGATGTGGGGGCCGCTGTGCCCCCTCCAGGGCCAATGGAGAGCAGTGAGGCGGCTGAGAAATGGTCTGTCTGTCCAGTGTGTGTGTGTGTGTGTGTGTGTGTGTGTGTGTGTGTGTTGGTGGAGTTGGGGGGTGTGTGGAGCTGACAACCTGCTTTTCTTTCCCTCTTATATCACATCTCCTTTGTCTTGATTACTATTTTGGCAGGAGGCCGGTGCAGAGAAGGTGCATTAACATATGCTCACAATTTGCTCTTTGGCCACGTAGTTGAATGTTTCTACTGTGTCTTGATGTATCTGTCATTTCTGTTCCTCTTCTGTGTAATAACCGCCCCTTATCACATTATATCCTTAGGCTATTAATGGATCACAAAGTACTTGGTAAGTAGCCGTGCTTAAAAAAAAGCGAAACTTAGAATCTGATAAAAGCATAAATGTGTATTTATTGCTATTGAAAACTTTACATGAGCTCATAAAACTAATACGTGACAACTTGTTTCTGACTATACCTGTGTATAAAGTTTTTGCAATCTGATTTGTTACATTTTTCCTGAAATTTCTTCTGTACTACCTGGAACGAAACATCAATCTCCACACAATCAAAAAGAATCCACACATCATGTTACTGTGTAAAAGGAAATTGATGTGAATGGATAATGGATTGTACCGTAGGTAACCCTCCCGAGTCATTTTGTTTTGGTCTGGCTGGGAACAGATAAAGGTGTCTGTAACACACAGCCACACTGCATTAGAAGAGCTTTTCAGCTTTCTCCTGTGCTTTTGCTATGGAGCATGCAGGAGGAAAGAGAATAAGCTAATGGACTCTTTACTTAATGTGATCAGAGCCATTATTGACATGCTGCCAGGAAGATGCAAGACCATTAACTCGAGCCTCTCTCTCTCTCTCTGGTACCTTCTCTCCACCCCGCTCCTTTCCCCGACAGTATTTCACTGCCGGCCTGACTCACATACAGGGGAAGAGCCACTAGGGGGGTCTGGGTGCCCCGAAGGAGTCTGTGTCTGTCATGTTAACTAGTAATGTATGACACAATCTGTTTGGCAAATTGGCAACAATGTGTTGTTCAGGACTTTGTAATTGTAAATCATTCACTATTGTGGTGTTAATTAATTTATATAAATATATATTTATATAAAAAATATGGCGGACATTAAAATTACAGGTGGATACAAGTGACTGCTGGGCAAGTGCTTCAGTTTTTGCTTTTATGGTATGGTTGGCTTGGTTCCCTAGCATGCAGATTCAACATCTTGGGGTTTAAATCAGATTTTATTACTCTGTTACATGCTCTGTAACTTGTATGTTATAACATACATGCTCGCATTTCTGACCCCTCATAAAGATATAAAGTCTTAGGTACAAAGATATACTGTAGATCATGTAATCGAGGTACAAGTGCATTATAAAAACAACAAGCTACCAAATTACTTCATTAGTTTTAGCACTTTTAATTTCTAATTTTAAAACTGTATTAAACAAAAAAATCCACACAGGATAAGAAAGTGCTTATCCAGTATTATTTTAGTGTTTCTCAACAATATAAGCCTTACAAAACAGAAACGGCAACTCCTTTAAAATTAAAAAAATATATTTATGTGTGTATATTTTGATATTAAGGGCTGAAATCCAGGTAAGATTTATTAGCTGTAGCTGTGCTTAAATAATTAGAGCCATGAATTAGACATTTTAAACTTGTGTTTATGGGCTTTAATTGTTTCTTAGCATTGATTACACACTAATAACAATATTGTAAGTGACACCTTAAGGCTGAGCCATTCATCAAAGACGTGTGCAATGGTGTGTGTGTGTGTGTGTGTGTGTTAAGGATATTGTTGTTTTATCAAAGTGAAATAATACACTGAGTCGTTAAAATGGTCCCAAATTACAAACAGTGCAGTATCCGTGTTTTTAAACTCCGGCCTCACTGGAATTGTTGCCTGGCATGTAAGTTGGCTCATTCATCTTGGAGGCGGAGGGTGCCAGTGTGGCTGCAGAGTAATTTACACTACTCAAACCTATGTGCCAGAACACATCTATCCCTGTGGCCCAGGGGCTCACATCGCCAGCAGCCCAGAGGATGTTCGTGTTTATGTGTGCATGCATGTGCACGTGTGTGTGCGATAAGTGTGTACGCTTGTGTCTGCGATCTTGTGGGTACAACAGGAAGTGGTGCTCAGGTCTCTCGGGGCATGGTTCCAGGTCCCTGGGCCTGTCTACTGTCATAAGTTCCAGAATGGTGATTACTTACTGCAAAAATAAACACCATTACCATCTGGTGCTGCCTCTTTGTACTGTAACTTATACACCAAGAAAAGCTCTAGACCATCAAAACACACAGGATCGAGAACAATAACAGAAAAAAAAAGAGAGATTCTGCTCGGTAAAAGTTTCTTTTTTTGTATTCCTGTTCATGTTTGCAACCATATGCCGTATAATAACTCAGATGAATAACTTTAATATTGAATGCTTAGAATGAAATCAGTCATTTTTCAAACATTGTTTCAAAAACAACTCTTGATCTGTATGAGAGGACAGATAGTAAAGAACAAAAGGTTTATCGGTACGCATGGTGAGAAAGGTTGGATGATGGGGGTCATTCAAGACCGTTGAGGCCTTGCAGAGCCAGCAGATGTTTGATCCATCCACGGCACATCTGGTCCTCAACACACTCAATCCATTTCATTCGACTTCTCTTTTTTAGATTTTCATTGTTCCTCACGGTCCACTAAACTTTGCATTCCCTCATGCGGCCTGCAAATATTCATTTAGAACCGTTCATACTCCCCACTAAGAGTCATTTTAAGATTTTCCCATGTGATTGTTATTATTTTTTAAGATCTGAATATTTGTTCCTAATCAAACATCTGTATTTTATACCTACAAGAGATCACTCCTTCAAATGGATCTTAAGTTGTAATTCACAGCAGAGAACTGTAAGTCCAGTGGCACTAGGCAGGGATATGAAAGCTGTCATTCTCATTGTAGTGGGCCCAGGGAGGGTCATACTGCACTTAACAGCTTCATTGTTTCTTTTATTGTTGGAAACAGAAGGGTGTGCACTGCACAGGTTCTCTAGATTCTGGAGCGCGACGTGACAAGAGGACTGTCAACTCCCTGTAACTCTCCATGCAACTTCCTTTAATAAATGTCAACTCTTTGACCCAGCGGCAAATCCCTGACAAGGCTGGGTGGCCGTGTCAGCAGCCCGGTGGGCCGCACAATGTCTGGACTTGGCCTCGGTGACATGGGGGAAGTGGAGCAAACCTCTGTTCTGTTTGTTCAGAGATGGGCTGCAGGGCCACCTGGAGGCTCAGGATCACCAGACAAAAACATAACCTACGTGCGTGCGTCTGTGTGTGTCAGATGTTGGGACACATCGGGTGGTTGTGTTTGCACGAATCTTAAACAGTGTGTGTATGGAGGCATCCATTAGAAAATGAAATGCTTTCCTGAATCTGAGTACAAATTGAATGTTTTTCTGCTGTGCTGATAACACTCTAGGCTTGTCCTGATCTAAGCCCATGTGTAATGCAATCTTCCTGTGTTTGGGTCTGGCTTGGTCTGACAGTGCTGTGCAGTGCAATGCCTATTGATCCCTATAGCCTTGTGGTCTGCAGGGTTCCTGTCAGTAAACGCAATGAGCCAGAGCACCTTCCATCCCCCTCCCCTCCCTCCCTGCACTGTGTAGCACTACAAGCTAAACAGCCATCACAGAAACTCAATACAGGCGGACCGGGCCCTAGTTGTCAGTGAGCAGCAGTGCCCTACAACGTCCCGCGAGACTCCAGCTAAGTCAATTTAGTGTCAGCGTAGCATCTCACCTCGTAGACCTGTTGCCAGCCTAATATGTCGCGCTAATATGTCTCTCCATATGAATTACAAGGCTGTGAGAGGAACCCAGATGCAATAAGTATGGATTAGCTAATGTCCAGATTCTGTCTGAGTCTTGTTGGGATGGAGGGGGGGGGGGCTAACGATAGTAATAGCTTCTAACACGGTGTCTGGCTGTGGCTTGGAGGTGAGATGGGGGCATGGACAGGCTTCTGGGATTCCTAAGGAGCTCTGGGAAATAAACTTTCCTCTCTGCCGCAGGAGAAAAGGGGAAGGGCCGAGAGAGATAACATTGAAAGAATGATTAGTGAAGAACGAAAGAGATGGAAAGAGTGCGATGGGCTGTTAATGCTATTTTTCTGACTATTGATCAACCTGCAGGGCTAGAGTTTAGAGGTCTTGAAGCCCTTACCTTGTCTGCTGTGTGTCTGTGTTAATGTGCGAACCCATTGATTTGTATTGTGCTTGTATAGTTGCCCTGTGTGTAGGCCAAAGCGCCTGACAGAGGAGGAGTGGGATGGGAGCAGAGCTTGGAAGGAGAAGAAAACAAAAAGGTGGGAGAAGAGGTGAGCTCGTGGTCAAACGGGGACGTAATTAGGAACCATGTTACCACTAAACTCTATATATTGATCAGGGGTAATTCACACGCACCATATCTTCCCCTCGGCCAATGTACCTAGGTGCTTTAATAATTCATGCTGTGTTATAACTCCTGTTCATTGCTACCCAATACCCATTTACATGTACCTGATTGTCTGATTTCAAGTTGATTTAGTTCCTTTTACTTCTATGTCTGGGCAAACTGGTATCGAAAACACATGATGCTGGCAAGTGGTCACATCCCATTCATTATCCTGCCTACATTGCTTTCTGAAAGAAAGAAAAATATGAAAATGAAGTGGACTAAAGTACCAGTGTTTTGTGTAGTTCTGTTTTTCCTAAACGTTCAATAAAATTGTTAGACCCTGGTCTTGGAATCAAGCTGATATATGATTGAAACTGATGTTTTTTCCCCAAGTGCTGACTTAAAAAAAAAAACGTGGAGATCTGGGATATTTCAGATGAAGTGAAAGCAGTTTGGAATTTATAAGCTTTTTTTTTTTTTCTTACCAGCTCTACTACAAAAGTGTCATATCAAGTAGTTGTAAACACTTTTTTCAGACATACACACACCCAACAAAGAACATTTGTTGTTATTTTCTAATAAACAAACACACACACGCACGCACACACACACACATGCGCACACACAGAGGCCATGATTGCCATTGGCAATCCCTGCAGGCAGATGTGGAGTGTGTGCCAGTGGCCTGCTGAGTGAGTAGGCCAGTGTGCCCCTAGCTCAGTGCTGGGCACTACGCTGAGCTGCTTTGATGTGTGTGTGTGTGTGTGTGTGTGTTTGTGTGTGTGTGTGTGTGTGTGTGTGTGTGTGTGTGTGTGTGTGTGTACACTGTAAAGGGGGTGTGGGGGGGTCAGTGAAACAGCAGAGGGACTGTGTAATCCTCTGACATGCCTGTGGAAAAATACAAGGATCCCTCTGACAGTGGCTGAACTAAAGGCTCAGAGGACCCGTTAGTGTGTCCACAGGTTCATGCGTACAGGACTGACTTCAGGGTATGTGGCGATACACAGACACACCGCACATATAACATCATGCACTGACACACGTCTACACACACAATTAGGATGCATTGCAGTGTTTAGAGTCAGTTCCCTTAGTAAGTTTTCTGGCTTGGTGACACTAATTCTTAAAAGGCTATGTCACTGGCAAGACGCTGGTATAGCCATGTAAGGTACAGTCCTTGAGTGAGATGGCAAGCTGCATTGCTTTAGGCCCTACTCATACAGAAACACACACACACACACACAGGCCGGTACATTAACACAAACAGTTTGGTTTTGCTGTTGGAATGCAGGAGGACAGGCGAAGAGTTTTGGCTCTGCCCTCTCTATACTTTGCATAATTGCATCTTACATTTCCTTAAGTCTGAAGGGATGTTGAATCCTAAACAGCGATGGGAGCCGGGTCTGTTGATCATTAGACTTTGGCAGAGTAACCTGCTGCCACATGTGAGAGAGGTAGCAATACAAATAATGTGTGTATATGTCTGTGCATATGTGTGTAAATGTCTTCATCTCTACAGTACGTAGCCTCTTGAGAGAAAAGCAGGGTAAATAAAAGGACATTAAGCATATGAATTAGCCACAGGTCTAATGTGAGCTCTGTGAAACAATAAGCAACGAACAATAGTAGACATTTCATCTTCTTATTGTCTAATCGCCCATCTGACAGCCTCTGTATTTCCCCTCTTAACCCTTGAGATACTCGCTAATGGCCCTCACAATGGAATTATTTACTACCCTTGGCAGGGGGGCAAATGGGTCAAATTGTGTGTGTGTGTGTGTTCGCGCACTTGTACCCCTTATAGTCAGAGTGAATGAAAGGGAATGATGGAATCATTGAAGCATGCAGTGACTGAGGGAAAAGGAGTAAGGAGAGGGGGACCGAAAGGAGTACTGAGTGGTGCTTGCTAAAGTGAAAAATCATGCCATGGTGCAGAGGGGGCCTGGTTTTGTCCACTGGGAGAAGTGACTACATCTACGCTGGCACTGAAGTGCTCTTAAATACTCTCCTTTTTACTCTCCATCTTCCCCCCCCACCTCTATATATCTGTATCCCCCCACCCCCCTGCCTCTCTCTTCGTCCCTCTCCTTCGTTCTTTCTTCCTCAGTTCTCCACGGGTCCAGTCCAGGTACAAATGGCTATTTGCTGTACAACTCCGACAACATGTTTGTGTCTGCTCGTGCTTGTCACTAACAGCATGTTTAACCCAAAAAAAAAAAAAAAGAAAAAGAAGAAAAGAAAATGCGGCCTTTCTTTATTCTCTATACAAACCGCACGGCAAAACACAAAAGCCTCCTGAATGAAGACGTCAAAGTGCTATTTGAAACGTCTGCACTGGAAGAGGTCGCGCAGCCTTTCTGTAAATAGGCTTTAATTCGCCATGGAGCTGGGAACAGTCATTGTGTGAGACTCTGCGTGTGTGTGTGTTTGTGAAGCGCTTCAACTTGGCAACGAGTTAATCTGCATCCCCCCTAAGCATCTCACCACAAAAGGTCAATCCTCATTAAAATATGAAGGAATCACATTAATTGTATTATAGTATGTTATTGTATCATATTTCCATTTGAATTTCTCATTAAGGATTGTTAACAAATCATAATATCATTATAATACGTGAGTGACAAGGGGAGAGAACAAAAATAAATAATCAATTCACAGTTTCACATCCTGTTCAGCCCTAATTGTGTCATGTTGAAACAAAATGCTCACTTCTTGATTTAGCGCGGCTAAATCGAGACGGCGGAGATGAAGGTTGTCTGCGTTAAAAAAAGGAGTCAACAGTGCTGCTAACCATCACCTGCTGGGGTTAACCCTGCGGTTGCCAACACTTTCAGAATGTAGATGAAACAATGGCAGACAAGCCTTTCATTCTCACATCTACAGTGGCAGAAGCCTTTCTGTCAGCTGCGCAAAATTGTGTGTGTGTGTGTTTGTACAGGGGTGCATGCTTCGTAGACATATTCCCACCCCACTACCACCCCTCCTCTAATTAGCACAAGGGAGTCCTGGGGGCAATCAGAGTCGAGGTTAATGAGAGGGGGGGGGCGGAAGAGGCGAGGTAGGGGTGCGGCAAGTAACGCGCACCAGTCTGCACTGGTGCTACAGTATAATATAACCTTCTTATCACGCTGTCACCCTGAAGGGCATCATCCTCGCGGCACACACATTGATGTTCGGGCCTGTGACATATCACATGTGTGTGTGTGTGTGAGCAGCTGTGTGAGAGTTCCTGTCTTTGCGCCCTGATGATCCTTCTACCCATCTTTGTCATGTATTTTCTCTCCCTTCATGTCTCTCTTTCTCTCTCTGTAAGGTAAGGCCCAGATGTGACAGCATGTTTCCCATATCAGAGAGAATTGGTACACTGGGAGCAAAAAGAGAGAGAGAGAGAATGAGAAAGGGGAGCAAGACAGAGCTGCCACAGTGGTCTTGGCATCTGTCGGTTCTCAATTGGCGTGCGGCAGTGCTGGTGGGAGAAGAACACAGTCTACCAGATGTCATTGCTGAACATTGCCCAGGCAGCGTGAGCGTCGACTCGTGCTAGCGAGGTCGGTATCAGCGAGACAAATCTCTTCTCTCAGAGGGGTTCACTTTAGAGGGTGATGATTTTTGATGTGATATATCGGAAAAACTAAAATGATTTTCAATTATTGAAAATATCCACCGGGGCTACAATTTCTTTGTCAGATTGTGGCATCATTGGCCGACTACAGTTGCTGCGGTCCTCCACAAACTTCTGCAACATATGCTCACCACATGGACCGCCATAACACTAGAATACTGTGTGCTGTTCAGAGGACAGCTCAATTTGTTCTGTTTTATGTCGTTATATTCCTGTTTACTCATTGCTTTCTTTGTATCTGTGTATTGGGATAGTAAAGACAAGAAAACATGGGGGGAGAGAAGATCCAACAAAGGTGGGGATGTTGCAGTTTTATGGTGCGCCAGATCCACCAGAATCCCCCAGAAAACAATTTTTTTACATAATTACATCACATATTACCAGATTATAAAGGAAGACTGATGATAACAGTCGTGTCATTCTCTGTTAAGATAGATTTTAACCTCAAAATTGCAAGTCAGATGCTAGATTTGGTGAATCATTCCACCACAACTGATCTTCTAGAGATCACAAATGTCTTCAATTGCTAAATTGCTGCACCGAGCCAACTGTCTTCCTCCTTTGTGTGCATCTCTCTCAGTGCCATGATCTTGGCAAAGGCTCCCTGGGAATGGTGGCTCATGTGGCTGTCACTCCAAACGTGATGTGATGGGGAGGTGGGACAGTGGTAAGAGGATCTTGCATTATTAAAAAAAGAGTGCTGCCATTAGAGACATTTATACAGTAGAGTAACCCGATCAAACTATATAGCACAGATACACACACGTGTACCCGGTGTGCACATGGGTTCACAGATGTGCACACACTCATGCTCAGCCTGAATACTGTGGCTAATAGACGAGGCTATATTAAACATTTTTCCAGGAAGAGAAGACAGTGATTATAGTTAATGTCGGTGAGAGAACATACGATTTAAAAAAAAAAGAAAGATTTTTTTCAGGTTTGTCTGTTGATGCTGTATTTATATTGTTCGAGTTGTGTTACAGTTACCCTTCACTTCATCTCACCACTGCCAAAACAGGACTTAAGGGTCACGTTCATCCAAGCAAAACATTGCTTAAAGATTAAAGATATTGGCTTCAGATGTAGTACATATTTTGTCTGTCACTATTTCATGTTACGAAGCGAACACAAGTAATTTTCTCCCACCTCTCAGCGCACAGCTACCTTTTCCCCTTTTTAGTCTTCTGGCTTGTTTTTGTACCTCTCACCCGTTAACAATAACGCTCGGGGGCGAGCACAGATGTAAGAAGTAACAGCTACGCTAAGAGAAGAAAAGATGAGCGGAAAAAGATAGAAGATGAGAGAAAGGGAAACAGACGGGTAACGCTGCTCACAAGCATCACTTGTCAATTTACAGCCGTTGCTCCCTGAACCGCACCGTATAAATTTCCAGTGTGACATCCGTTTCTACTGCTTCCAAGCCGACTCGGGCTCCGTCCCACCAGATCTCCTCCCCAGACACATACTTGGAAACCTTAAGTACAGACATTGTGCCAGATGTAGTCTGCCTTTACTTTTATTTATTAATTTTTTCAGGTTTTGAAATGTTGACTTTTTTCTGTATTGGAATCACTATGGGGGAATGAGAATGGATGGGGTAATGTCTCAAAGGAGTGCTGCTTTAGTGTATTTGATGTGGCCGCTGCCATGCAGACAGAGCACATGTGTGCACACACGCGTGCATACAGACACACACACACACACACAGGAGTGTATGACAGTAAATCATGGGTGTGATGTGTGTGTGAGTGGGTTGAGGATGAAGAGAAGGGCCAAAGAGCACCAGGGGATGTTGTGTATCCAACGGATAGAGAGACAGGGAAAGAGAGCAGGAGAGAGAGAGGAGCTTGGCACTGCTCATCTGTGAGTGATGGCAGTTCTTCAGGGCTGAGACATGGCCTCCCTTTAATCTCTCTATCCTTAGACATGAAAATGGAAGAAAAAGGCGGAGAGGAGGGTGGCTGAGGGGACTAAAGCAGAAACCTTGCTGGGTCTTGTGCCAGATTGATTTTTACTTTATATCGCTTTTTATTTTAAGGCGGACAATAAAACTCACCTACCTGCTAACACGCATACAGCGGATGGCAAAAACAGAAATGATGAGTTGTGACTCACAATGGACGTGACTTTTATCTGGACTGGTTTAGTGCCAGCACCATGATTCCTTCTATGCTTTCTGAAGCATCGACGGGACTTCTAACAAGTATATCTGACCCCTAGCAAGTCCGTCTTAAAATTAACACCCGTATCAAAATAGCTTTAATGACTCTCGTCCTCAAGTCACTAACTCATATTAGGAACAAGGTGTGGGTCTTGTAGCCAAGAAAGGAATCCGTAAAGAAAACACGGACCTTGGAGGAGTATGAGCTGAGGTGCTCGCACTAATGCAACATTGCGTTATAAGTGCAACACCTGTTTCGACTTAAAAAAGCAAGAGGCCAGTAGCAAGATTAGCGAAACATGCCCATAAAGGGAGAAGGTGGCTGGGCCTACGCTCTGATAACAACAGACTCTGTCCTTCGTTTATTTCAAAGAGCTGAAGGAACTGATGTGGTCATAATGCGGAGGAATTCATTCCACTGCTACACAAAGGCGAGCTTCTGTCACCCTGCCAGAGAAAAGTGCCTGAAACCGTCTATTTTTAGCTTTCAAATCAGACTGTGTTGAAAAGGGGTTGATTTTGTGTAGCATACGGACCTGTAAAAACCTCTTATACATTAATAAATGGCAAGTTGAGTCATAGATGTCACCACTGGCAAACTTTTACAACACTTTGTACCGCTGCCCTAGAGGTTTTTAAAGCTTCCAAATGGGTAATGAGATTTCACCTCACTCAACGGGCAAAACATATATTTTTTTTACCCTATAATTGCTATAACTCTGAAGGTAAAACGGTGGGAATTTCAGCGCGTAATCACAAAGCTTTGAGACATGTTCTGTGTTCAGATCTGGGAAATCAATGGAATTTCTTTCCTGAGGGACACTGGGTGTGCAGCTCCACAGTACTAAGGAGACTTGATCTAGGAATGATCCCAAGAATGTTACCACAGTAATTAGGTTTGTCAGCTTGGCAAAGTGGGAAAACGCTTTGTACCGTGTCACCTCAGTGGGGCTGGATTTTTGTCAGGGATCAAGATGGAGACAGCACACCTCATGCCTAAGCAGGCCGCGCTGCCTGACGAATGTGTGATTCAATCCTTAATGTGAGACACGACAGCTGACAAAGTCATTGTCAAATTGTCAGATCCCTTTGGCACATTGTTCAGCGATTATATTGCCAGATCACTTTCGAGTCTTTTTACACAGTGACGGCTGGTGGCAAAGACTTTGACAGGAAGTCAGAGAGGAGTTTAGCACCTCACGCTACCAGTTGCAGTCTCCCGTTAGGTCGTTAGCGGCGGTTAGTGCTGCAATGCTGGCAAACGGTGGCGACACACTCCGAGCTGCTGTTCCAAAAGTTCTGCTCTGCAACTAGCGCTGCATAAACACAAATGTGACCCCGCACACACACACACAGCCACGCGACTGTGGTCTCCCAGTAATAGCTTTGTACCTCTTGGGGCCTTGCGCTGACCGTTCTGCTCTTATCTTTGTTTATGTGGAGGGTAGATCATCATGTACGACGTGTGTGTGAGTGCCTGTGCACAAACTATTGCAACAAGGTTGTTTAAAGTGCACATGTGAGTAAGAATGCAAGTATGCGTGTGTGTGTGTGTGTGTGTGTGTGTGTGTGCGTGCATGTGTGTGCCGGGGAGGTGATAAGGCACTGCCTGGCACCAGAGCACCAGCTGGCACTGAGCCTTAGATCCTGAAGATGAGAGAGTAGTACTTGGTGGTGTGTGAGCGTACACTTACACACTCACACATATGCAGTGTAAACCAGAGGTTAGCTGGAGACAACACAGGAGGAGAGCATGCCACAAGTACTTACTGTTGCATGTGCCCACGCCTGAATGTGTGTCTTTGTGTGTAGTTATCCTCCATGTATGTGTCTGTGCTCACTGAGGTCAGTCACCTGTAGCAGTCTATTGATCTTCCCTCCTCAGAAGGCCCTGTTGTCTTTGTTGATTACTGCCTTTGCCTTCCAACACACACAGAAACACACACACACACACACACATGCGCTTTCGAGGTAGAGTTGTGGGAGGCTCTAACTTTGCTCCGCATCTTCTACAGCAAAATCCAACAGCAGAGAAGTCTTAGAAATGCCACTCGAAGGCCGCGAGTGCTGGGAACTGATGTATCATACAGTGTGAAACCATCATTTCTGGTGACCCTATATCATATCCTGTCTACGCCTGCAGCACTCAGCCCACAGAGAGCAGTGTGCCAGTGACAGCATGGCGCACTTGGTGGTCCCAGCACTCAGCCACTTACCCATTTAATAAGACAGTCTTTAAGAGGACGGAGCCAAGCATATGCACGGTGCTGGTAGAGATTTTTCTTTTTTTTTCCCCACTTTTACAAGAGCCCTTTTTGTAGGAGGCCCAGGGGCTGGCATTCACCACGGCTGCATGTGTGTGTGTGTGTGTCTCTGTTAGGTATCCATTTATTATCCATTTATTACTACTATTAGTCCCCTTTTCTTTCTCTCCCTCTCTCCCCTTCCTTCACCTTAGTGAAATTCTAATAAACAATCAGGGTAGCACCATGCTGAGATGCCCTGTAATGGGCTCCTAATTAGCCACTCCAAACACAGAGAGCGGCTGCTTCACGCCTCGTTTTCTGCACTCATCTGAGCAAAACTGGATGAATTGATTCCATTTGCTCGCCACTTAATGCACTGATTGTTTATTGGCATGGCCGGAGATAAAAACAAACAAACAAACAAACAAAAAAAATGTCTCCAAGCTTGGAATGCATGCTAATACTAATCACCATTTAAAAAAACTGACCTACGACGGATTTCATCTGACTTTGAAGTTTTTCTTCGGTCCTTCTCTGAGAAGGCTGAGGCTTCACTTCACCCTCCCCTCCCTTTCTCTCCTCAACCCCTCTGTCCACCTCCCCTCTCCTCCTGTCTGAGGTGAAGTGAACCCAGACCAATTGGTAGAGGAGAGACTGCGTCTTTCTTTAGACCACAGGCAGAGGAAGAGAGAGCGAGAGAGAGAGGATGTGTGAAGGGGGCGGGGGTAAGTCATCACCTTCTCCTTACACCTGCATGACAGGTCATCCTGCTTAATAAAGGCACTCATGCACAACACGTCGGAGAGAGAGAGGGGATAACGAAAGAGGAGAGAGCGAGGGAAAAACTGAGAAGAAGCATAAGAGATGGGGCTTTTACAAGAAGCCAGTGAGCTGGTAGAGTGTTGACCTGTTTAGAAAAAAAGTGGAATTTTAAAAATAACGAATCACTTAAGTCTAAACTGAGAAGCTCCATTATGTTTCAGCAAAACCAATCCCACATTATTTTGTATTCTGCGGTGAACTTCCACAGGTGTCTCGGCACCGGTTGTTGGTTCACAGTGGGGTCAGTGAACCTTTCGACCACCACCGCACAACATGGAGGCACAGTACCGGCCGTGTGCTTTTTTTTTTTTTTTTTGCCAATGACACCACAATATCACGTAGAAACACAGGAAGTCAAACACAGCTGGAGCCGCTGGTGAAAAACGAGATGGTGATAGACACGGTGTGCAAAGCACAACCACAGCCAGTCACCAGTGTGTGGTTCACGAGCGTGTGTGTGTGTGTGTGTGTGTGTGTGTGTGTGAGGTCCTTCAGTGTTTGTCACGCTCCTCTCCCTCCACCAGTCTGCCTAGCTCATTTCCTCCACAGGCTGCCTCCCCGCTACTTTATGAGTGAGAGCTTCTACAGCTCTCACCTCAGGACACACTTCAGAGTCTAAATGTTTCCATTTGTGGGGGAAGTGACACACATTCACTCACACCGCAGGGCACCTACCCATAACTAACCATCTTGCATACAAGCAGCAGTGAATCATGAAAGTGATTGGTTAAAATTCTTACTTGTGTGTATGTGTGTGTGTGTGTGTTTGGGTGGATGTGTTTTCTTTTTGTGCCTGGGAAGGTATCGTATGCGTGAGTGTGTGCGCACAATCCTCAAGTGGTATTTAGAGTGTATGTGTGCTTTCAACTGCTATATTAAGCACCAGTCATAATGTGGGAAGCAGTTCTGGACATTTATATACTGTAGCTACTAGATTTTTTCCCCCCTCGCTTTGTCAGTGTTCTTTTTGTTTGAAACACTCTTTTTTTCTATACGTACAGACCCCTGAGAGTGACTCCAGTCCCAAATCACCATTTATACCACAGTAGTGATTTCCACCGCACTCCCAAACAATTCAGTGTGACAATCAATGCAGGACTAGAATCTCCCGTGCCGATCGATACAGTCGGGCGCTGCTAGACAAACCAGAGCTACACGAGATCAACACCTTCCCACGTCGTCATTAGTGTCGCTGACCTTGAAGTAAAATTCAATTTCCCTCTGCAACAACAAACCCCCCGTAGCCCCCTGAAAAGCCACTTCAGAATTCAGAAGCCATTTCCTCCTTCCAGCGCAGGCGAGACAGGATATTATAACTTATGAAAAAGGATATATGGAGCGAGGGATGCTGACAGAAAGAGAAGGGATTCTGTTTGAGGAGGCAATTATAACATGGCCCTCTTTGAAAAGTAAAGAGGGCAGAGTCTGGCAGAGGTAAATAAAAATTCCTGATAAGCAGCTTGGCACATTTCCAGTTTCAATTAGGGCGCGCAGCTGACTATGAGAGCGTCTCATGGGGGAGCTTCAGCCACACCAGGGCGGCAGCGAGGACCTGTTGAGGGAATTCTCCCGGGGGCATGGACACTGGGTAAAAAGAGAAAGTCAAATGCGCGGCGAGAGAACCAGAGATCCCATTACACTGATCAGTGTAATGCATATCACATGGAGCAGGCGTGGAGAAGGAAGGAACAGGGTGTTCAGAAGGGGATGAGGAAAAAGAGGGCACCCCATTAATACAGGCAGAATATTCCTTTTTATTTTAATCATGACATGCCAGTGGAACTTAGAGGGGGAGAAGAAAAGCACTGGTGGCTCCTTTTCTTCGCTTAGATTTGGAGACACCATGATCTGGACAGAGACAGCTGCTTTTCTCAGATATAGATTGAACATGAGTGAGGGTGTGTGTGTGTGTGTGTGTGTGTGTGTGTGTGTGTGTGTTGGGGTGTAGTGGGGGCCATGGGAAGAGATGCAGCCGGTGAATCAAACCAGCATCTCAAGTTAAAGCTGTAGGATTGGCTGCGAGGCTTTGAAGTCAGTCTTATCATGGGGATTTGAGAGGGAAATGGGTAAGAAGGTGTCGCTCATATACTGTGTGTGTGTGTGTGTGTGTGTGTGTGTGTGTGTGTGTGTAGCCTAACGGAGTGTAGTTTGATCAAACCCCTACTGGGATCCCATGGGAGCCACTAGACCTGACCATGTATGTTAAACATATCATTTTCACTTCCCATGTTTGCCCTGCACTGCATGCTAACTCCCCAATCTGATTTTATTAGAGCCCCTCCTACACACACACACACACAGACATACACACATACACACATACACACACCCCTTACTCCCATATGCTATGGCATGGAATATTCATGATCTTTAAATTTGACCAAATACGGGGTCACTCATCCTAACTTAAAATAACATTTTGAAATATACATGTGGCCACCATGCATGTAATGGATGCATTAAAGGGATTTCCAAATGTGGTGTAATTACTTAAGTGTCTCTTGAGAAGAAATCGCCGTGTGTATTGGCTCTTTATCACGTCCTGTGATGCAGCATCGATGATCCTTGACTTCGCTATATGAACTGATACGACAGGCCCGCTCTGCACGTGATAATGTTCGGATCAAAAAATATGTTTTTAATCAGCAAGGAACTCCTTTTAATAATTAAAAAAAAAAACTATAGGAAAAATCATATTGGCTAACCCTGTGTACTGTGTCAGTTAGTAAAAAGCCAGGTGACGCTAAACATTTATGAGGCAGATGGGAAAGGGTTGAACCACAAAAAAAAAAGAGACAGAAGGAGAAGAGCACATCACAGTGTCGAATGTTGTTGCTGTAGCAATGGTCTCGCTTTGAAAAAGCAATGTAAAGATAAAAAAGAGAAAACACACAACACAGCACAGTACTGTGGTTCATAAAAGCTAAGACCAGAGTACACACACTGAGAAAACATCCTTAATTCTCTGCTGGAGACATAGAAATGACCTAGAGGTGACAGTGGAGGCGGCGGTAGAAGTATTAAACGAGTCGAGCTGTGAGAGGGTGAAAATGACTTCACATGGACAGAACATAAAATATAAAGAGGCGGCTGACATAAAATGCGATTTTAAAGAAATAACTAAGGACTTTGTAATTAAAATATTTGACTGCATGACACACAAACACAAGGGTTCACTTCTGTGTTGTGTCTTGAAAGCTATCTGACAAAAAAAAAGATCAGTAACATTCAGTTGAGAGTTCAAAACATGGAGATTTAGAGCAATGAAAAAATGAACCCTATAAAAATAATTTCACTTTCTCTCTTCGGGAGCTGTTTTCTTCTCAATATCCACTGGATAGCATGTGCAAAGGTGTTTTAAGGATATATAACCAAAACCGGTTTTATATCATTATTTATCACTATTATTTTTTACTCAGTTTTAAACTTAACAGCAGCTTGTGAGGCCTTGTAGCATCTATGGTAAAATTTAGACTACTTTCCAAATCCAATATAAGGGGAATTACTTCCCAAATTCCTGCATACAATGTAACCTGCTGGTAACCTTGCTTCTGCAGCTTGAATTCATTTGAGGCTCGGGTTCAGGATTCAAAAGTGAGGGACTGAGGATTTGGCATGGGCAGGACATGTGTAGGGAGCTGGCTGTGAGCTTTGGAAGCTGTGAGAAAAGTGACAGCGAAGAGGCATATGATTTCTGCAAACATTACGTGATATTTCGATTAGTTTACGCATGCTGGATCTTGATATTTCATGTTGATGAAGCTGTATTTTTTTAAAGTAAATACGGTTATGTTATCAAATAGTAAGGGTTTAATGCCTTGCTGATAATGCTCCACTCCCTCTTCTGACTGATCCTCTAATCTGAAATCACATCCTTTTATCTCTAGCTTACTCAGAACTGAGCGATTGAGAATAAGAAGGGAGAAGACACCCTTAAGAGCGCTACGCAGGACAAGTGTGTGTATGTGTGTGCAGTCTGTGTGTGTGTGTGTTGGGGGGGGTTGAGAATCACCTTGATTCAGTACACCGGCCGTCTTTGAAGTGCTTGGAGCTCAGCACGGCCAGCACAGAGCCAACCGTAAGCCTTCCAGCAAAAATCGAGCCTGACCTCCCCACCAAATCATAACCATATGAACGTAAGAATTTCCACCTTAGGAGAATGCTCTCTCCCCCGTCCATCTCCCAGGGTGAGGCATTAAGTAGTGATAACAGAAAACAGGTTCTGAGAGAAGGGGAGGCACTGGGAGGTGATGGAGGGTGGAGAGGAGGAGAGGAGGACAGGAGGAAAATAGGGGTTACAAGTGTGCCGTATGGAGGAGATTGGAGAAGGGGATTGTGTCCAAAAAATGTTGTTGCACGGAGCCTGACTACCTAAAATGGAAGTTTCTCAGGCGAGGATCAAGAGATATGGTGCCCTTCACAGTTGACAGAGTGAGAGACAGAAAAGCGGAGAGAGAGGGGGGGGCGGCGTTCAGTGAGGGGGAGGAAAAGTAAAGAAAGAAAAAAAAAAAAAAAGACAGAAATTTTGAAATGTGACTCTAACTCAATAAATACCTTTCTAAACCACTATAGAGAAGCCGAGTGGTACCTTTACTAAGGCCCCAGGACCCACCTGCAACTGGAAATGGTTTCCTGTCTTACACGAACGCTGTTGCACCCTAATCCATGTAATTACATCTCATATTCCACATGTGTAAGTACACATGTACAACATTACAGTCACAAGTTTTTTTTTGTGTTTTTTTTAAAATAAGAGCACAGCCCTCCTGCGGCCTTCCAAGACTTGAAAAACAAAAAAAAACAAAAAAAAAACTACATCCAGCGTTCATGCTCATTAGAGAAATAATAAAGTAAGTAGATAAATAACCAAGAAATTTACGGACATTCTTTCACTGCATTAATAACTTTAAACACACCCTCATGCTCAGGCATCTGCCACTGAAACAAAGCCTGTTGTTGGAGGGCCACTGAGGTACACGAGTGTGATTTTGTGGCTGTGTGTGTGTGTGTGTGCGTCTGATAGTTTGAATAAGCATTCCTCCGAGTGTGTGTGCAATTAGGGTTAAGACTGTTTGTGTGTGTACAGTGTGTGTGTGTGTGTGTGTGTGTGGTTGCGTGGCGGTGGTGGGGGTTGTTAGCGGTTCCATCTGGGTCTCCTGGAAGCCGTGTGGAGTCAGGAAAACCACATCTCATAAAAGTGGAGGCAGCCCAATGTTCTACAAGGACAGAACATTACTGAGAATGTCGCTCAGGAAAACCCTGGGCTTCGGCCCATATGTTGGCTGCAAATGCCGTGTCTCTCTCTCTCTCTTTCCACTCATTCTCTCTCTCTCTCTACTTATTTTTCACTTGGTAAGGGATAAGAAAGAGGAAGACAAAATAGACAGCGTGGAGTGTGGGAGACAGAGGCTGAGACAGGGAGAGAGAAACCAGTACTGATAGCAATTCCATCTGTCTGTATCGAACAGAGGAGTGAGCAGTGACAGGCTGCGGGGATGGGGTGGAGTTGAGGGGGCATCTGGTGCACATTGGCTGTGGGTCTGTCTGGAAACAACCATGGGAGAGGAGAGAGGGATGAGTTAGAGGGAGGGAGCGAGGGAGAAAAGGATGAAGGGGCTGAGGAGTGGAGAAGGTAAAAGTCCTGCCAAAGTGAAGGGCAAGGAATTCTGGCAAGGAATAAATGTGTCTGTGTTGTTCACATAATGCCTTGGATTGAACTTGAAGTCGGGGGGATAAGGGAGAAATAGCAGAGAAATGAAGCAGTGTAAAAGGTAGAAAAAAAAATATTACACACAGAGATACACACATAACTCTTAGTCGTGACAGTCTGCTGGAAAACGCCGCGGCTTTAATTTTGGTGATTTCCATGTTTTCAGATTACATAGTCGCCAAATAATGACCTCGGACTCACACGCCTCTTTTGAAACGTGCAGATAATGTTAAAATCGAATGTTTTAAGCCTCAAAATGCTTTATTTTTTTACTGTCAACAACATCCAACTGAAACTTCCTGCTACGCTTAACATAATTGTTACAAAAATGTGTGTTCATACTCTACATAAGAAGCTGCTTAACTAGTAGAGTATGAACACACATTTTTTCAAAGTCTAAAAAAACAGCACCTTTGAGGTCAAATATTGTTAACAACAATTATTGTTACACATATAATAAACTAGTTTTCATGATCGAGTAGATCTGTGATAAATTCGTTGAGCTGCAGGAGAAGCTGAGAAAAGTGATCCAAACAACACATTTTTATTTTTTTTGACAAATTAAAAGTGGCTGTGTGAGTCTTCAGGATAATCTACTTATGGAGTATTTCACAGAACAGAAGCCAGCCTAGTCTTAAGGGACATTGTAAAGATCGTTAAATAACTTTTAAACTGGTGAAAACGTGATGACAGGGAGGTATTCTCCTCCGGTTTGTCTGGCAGCAAGAACTTGTTTATTGGGAACTTAAATACATCTTGACTCATTACGCTCACGTTAACGCAGACACCTGCAGGCATACATTTATGGTAATGCTGTAAGAACTGACTGTGTGAATTTGCTGGTCTGCGAGTGTGTTAATAATGCTATAAGAGAGAGAGAGAGAGCGGTGTGTGGACTGAAGGTCAGGCTACAAATGGTTTATAGAAGGATCAAAGGAGAGGGAGAGAAAGACAATCGTTCATTTTAATGGTTATTGATGTCATGTATAATTCCTCTCCTTTACAAATCAAAATTCCGACTAGATAAGCCATTGAGCTTTTAATAATATCGATTAATTTCCTCAGTTTAAGGAGCCTATTACAAAGGTAAATTGCAGAGTGTACGCATATTTAGTCACACCTCTGCGATGTATTCATATTGTTAGTGCTGTGAATGGCAGAGAGGACGGAGGAGGGCAAAGCTTATTAGGGGTGTTGACATGAATTAATTCCTCCTGAGAGTTAGAACTGAAAAAGGCCGCGGTGACATTTTTGTATCACTCCACTGTGGAAAATATGAGTTTATTCTCTTGGATTACACTGATAATCATGATAATGGATCAGCACTAAGATGGAAATGTCAATGGGTTTTTTACGAGACAACACTGATGCTTGTAACATGAATGAATCAAACACGAGTGACTCGTTCCTGGCTATTCTTGTACATCAGTGTATACGTCGGCGTGAGCTCGGTCCTGATGAAAAAATAGCATCTGAGATATCCTAAATATGTTCATCGGGAGGGAGTCAAACAAAAGGGTAAGAAGTAGGCCGCGAATCGGATCGGAGGAAGGTCAGGGGGTACCACAAACACTGGCATCCACTTCACGAAATGATAGCACAAATAGAAAGGAAAGGCGTCATGACGGGGGTGTAGTAAATGATTGCAGCCTTCGTTTTTCACTCTGCTAGCTGTTTACCTCTTTTAAATTAGTGTCGCAAAATAGGAATGTGTAGGTGAGGGCAGGTGCCAAACTGCATCTGTGTTTTCAGGGGAAGGGTGAAATGTAAGTGTGTGTTTTCATGCTGCATACATTCAGTGGTCAGGCATCAGAGGAGCTGCAGGTATACTCTGTCAGCTCAGTGTCCTGAGTTCTCTGGCGCATCACTGACACCTATACACACTGACACCCAGCAAACACACACACACACACACACACTGATTCTTTTTTGTTTCAGTGTTGAATGTTATTGTGACTTCCTGGCGGAGAAAACGTCAGAGGTAGATGATTAGAGGGGGAGAAAAACAAAGAGAGTCATACGCCTTTAAGTGCATCACAAAGAAAATGTGAAATGTATGTTAAAAAGCGGTTTCATTAGATCATAATTCAGAAATAGTGGATTTATTTGCTGGATAATTATAGTGATTTATAGCGTAGCTCATTAAAATAGAAATTAACATGATTACTCCTGTGGCCTAAACACATTTTCATTCAAATTCTAAATCAGTACAAGCAAGCATTTTGAACGCCTGACTGCTAGGATCACAGTAAAGTAATTTATCATCAAATAATGTCCCCTGACATCAATATCAAAAAGACAACTTATTACCTATCATCTGCAATACTGTTCTCCTCATTTTATCTCTCATTTAGCGCGGCATAGTGGTGGGGAACACACCCCTGACACAAAGCGTTGCCCGGAGGCTCGGGGAAGATGATTGAATTTCATAGCTACTTACAGGCTAATAGGGCCGTACAATGACTACTTACTGTCCTTAAGTGACTGGCTGCTTCTCTGCGGCCGCGGCCCCTTTGAAGCCCTTCTGAGGAGATCTAGAGGATTTAGCCAGTAGCGTGACATGAGGCTGAGCAGTTGAGCAACGGTGCTCCCACCAGCTGACTATTAGAACCAGCTGATATAAACATAGAGACTACGACTATGGGAACCACAGTCCTCAAAACAAGGCTTTCTCACACCGCAGATTTGGAGCGTTTTACTTCGGTTCCTCAGGGGGAAAAATATTCAGATGATGAGAACGTCTTTCAGAGCTGGAACAGTTGGTCGATGAATCAATTATTTTTAAAAAACGAAAGCCACAATTTTGATAATCGATGATTTTGGCTGCTTAATCCAGCAAAAAATGGCAAATATCCTCCTCCGCGGATTTCCTTCTTGTCACCGTTCCATATTATTTTAAAATGAATATTTTGCGGGTTTTGGACAGTTGGTCAGACAGAAAGATGTTTTGAGATATCGCCCTTCACTTTTTTTTTTTTTTTACCCTTTATTTGACATTTAATAGACTAAACCGTTTATCAGTTAATCAACAATGTACTTTCACAGATTCCTTTATAATAAAAATAATACTTTTAATAGAAAATATTTCTAATGTAAAACTATAACAAAATATGTTAATGTCCACTGATTTAAGAGATATATTATAATTTCACAGATTTTCAGATATTTATTTTATATTATGTTTATATTATTTTTTACTCCGTCTCTAAAATACACGTTTAATTTAAATTGTGACCCCAAAGCAGCAAACAGTGTTTACTTTTTAACTGTAGTTCTCTATATTTATTTTGTGTGTGTGTGTGTGTGTGTGTGTGTCTGTTCTGTAAGACTTTAAGAGAAAGGGACTGGATCTGTGAGCGCTTTACTCACAGAAGCTGTTTCCACATACAAACCACCCTCTCCTCACCATGCTGTTCCACTTACACTCTTGGAACACTAAACCATATACCCATACAGATAAGCACATGTGCACACACACACACACACATACGTATATATATATACACACACTCACACACACACACACAGAGCTAACCACATGCACATGTTCACTTGCTCTTAACTAATTCATTCAGGAACACTTTGGTTTGGGTTTCAACACCAAAACCTCCGTACCTTTGATTGAGAAATGTGTCTGACTGCAATTATATGGGAGGGAGTGGTGGAGGGAAGGATGGATGGAGAGAGGAAACACACTACAGTGGTTTTATAGTTTGCTGGCGTGACATTTTTCTCCACTTTTTTTTTTTTTTTTTAATTCCTTTCCCTTTTCCAGCGGAGGGGCATAGTGTTGACAGGGCAGGAAAAGGGGCCAGACTGAAGTAGAAGTAACAGCAGGGAAAATGTGAAGGAAATGGATGGGCAATGGGACTGAAGTGGCCTAGATTGTCACTATTCTGCTTTTGATCAATACCTTTCAAAATAATTGCAATGCCGGAGAAATTTGTAGATACACTTAGTGAGAAAGTAA
Organism: Larimichthys crocea; assembly: GCF_000972845.2. Classification (NCBI taxonomy): domain Eukaryota; kingdom Metazoa; phylum Chordata; class Actinopteri; family Sciaenidae; genus Larimichthys; species Larimichthys crocea. The sequence goes on from NC_040020.1 coordinate 4,218,991, forward strand.
TGGTAGTGATCACTGTGGACATTATCGTCACTTTCAAAAATCACCAAAGATTGCAGGCAGATATAAAAGCACGTGTGCGGGATGCATTTGTGTGTAAGCACAGAGTAAGTACGGTTAATACCTGGGCTTGACATTTACACTAAACCCATATGATGCTTTACATGTGTTTTAGTGTTATAGCATGCGTGTTGCTCACTGACCTGCAGTATGTAGCCCCTGACGTAGTCTCGGAGGGTCCAGCCCAGGCCGTGCAGGATGTGCAGCACCTCTTCCTGCTTCAGCACGGAGAAGAGGCGGTCAAGAAGGATCTTGAGCCTGACAGGCACCGCCTGGGTGCCGTACAGCATCAGGCTGCTGATGTCGAACACCACATTGGACTGAACGATCTCCACCTGGGTCGGGTGGTACAGGTGCTGGGTGCTCAGCTTGTCCAGAGCTGTGTGGAAGGGGAAGGAGAAAAGAAAAAGCACACACACACATGCAAACAGAAAGGCCCGGTTAAAGACTATCAAGTTTCTCATCCTCAAATCTACATTCAGAGGCTACTGCACGGTCAGCACTAGCTGATAATAACATATTAATCAGATAAAAGCAATGACATTAATGTAATTATCTGCCATTATTTCTATTTAATCTAATCTCTTGCTCTTTCACATTTACGCTGCTCTTGCAACTCTTGTTTTTATTTGTCTCTTCTGTCTCCATCTCGACTCCGACCTGCATTACATCCACCTTGTTTTGTCTCAAATCTTGATTCTTTCTCTTTGTGGCTCATCGGGTATGTGCTCAAATGATTTTTGTGAAGTCAAGCACGTAGGTTTGGTTTCATAACTGGGTTTTGGGATGCAATCAATCAAAAGAAAAAAAGTGTATGTATCGACTGTTGACTGAGGCAAATAACGTATTACATTGGTTATCATGCTTTTCATGATAATAGTAGTATAACAACAACAAAAAATGAAATGCTGTGTCAATATCTGCATTATCAATACACTAACTCTAATCATGTTACTGTTAGAACCACGTCCTTTTCTGTATTATCTTTGATTGATGTCCAATAGTGTATTTTTAGGAGCGTAGATTACTTGTTTTTCCCCCAGGTAGTTTTTTCAGTACTGAGTACTCAGTAGTACTCAGTACTTTTTCTCAGTACCAAGTAGCATCTGCAATGTCAGTAAGGCTGAAAGTTCAGCAAGAGGCTAGGTGTTAGATGTATGTTGCCCAATCCTGGGCAGAAAGAAAGTCCCACGTTTGCAAAGTGGATTAGTTGTTTCCCCTCCTATCGCAACCTCAGTCACCTCTCGCTCCTCTCTGGCTGTCTGTGCGACACCTGGTCGACTCCACTCTTTCTTCTTCTCCGTCTCAATCCCTCTCTCTTCCCTTACCTCATACCTCTCTCCCTCCCTCCCCCTCTTTCCCTGCCTGTCTGGGTGACACCTGGTTGGGTCTCTCTCTGATCCTGGGACGGCTTTTTTCCCGCTGACGAGGGCTTTGCCTGACAACACAGCGCAGCCAGACACGAACATAATAAAAAATGAAGAACTACTTGTCAGAGTCCCTGCCAATGCCGACATTAAATGAAAAGTGGGGGAGAGGAGAGATGGGTGCCTGACAGTTCAGAGGGAGAGATTAAAAAATAGTCAATGGGGTCCTGTGCGATCTGCTGAAGGGCCCGTGGCCCACTCTTGTGCGGACGCAAGCCAAACAGGTGTTTTCTTTTTTCTTTTTTTCCCCCTCCTCCTTCTCTTTGTACTTTCTTGCCTTCCCTCCCCCCTTTTTCTTTTTAATACCCGCGTGAAAAACTCATAACGTGTGGTCTCTTGCTCCGCTATCTGTCTTGTGGTTGTGTTCACCCCCCCCCTGCCCCCTGCCTTTTTGATCTAAGGTGCAAAAACAAGACGTTGAAAGCAACAGAAAAATATAGGAGCAAACAAAAACATCAAAGTTACTTCTAATATAGAAAATGAGTAAAAATATGGATTCTTCACATTCACCACCACAGAAAAAGAGAAGCTACAGTCTGAAGTTAATAAAAAATTGTAACATATATTTAGGTCCGGATCTCTTTTCTTACACTTATTTACACCATATTTCTATACACCCATCACCCCAACAAAGACTTTACTTACCGTGAGCTACCCAGCCATGTTTGCACTGGTCACATGTTCGTAGGTGAATCTTCCCTGGCTGGAAACACTCACATGTGCAGTTCACCAGTGTGCAGCGAATGGCCTGCAGGGACACAGGACAGAAAGAGACGAATCCATGTCAATCACAGCTTGAGTACAAAGGAGAGATAACAAAGCAAAGGCTGAGAAAGAGCAGTTATCAAACCAGCAGTTATAAATACAAGTAAGACGCACAGAGGCAAATTATTACTGGTTTAGTTGCAGAACAGCAAATCCCTAAAGATCATCCCACACTGAACATAATACTTTACTGTAAAACTGTTACTTAAAAATGTGACACGTGTAATACAAAACAGTTGCAGCCACTGCCACAAAGAATAACTCTCGTTCACCAAATCCCCAATTTCCCGACTACTATTTCATTTCAGCGTGTGAATCTGCTTTTATATATATATGGTAATTTCCCAGAGTTCATGTGAACCGACAAAGAACTTCCCTTCCTGAAAACAGAAATGTAACTTGTTTTGACTGAGGCTCCATTACTCAACACTGTAGCTGCACTTAGTCTGACCCCAGAAAGCTTTTAGTAGTGAGAGGTTAAGTGTCCAGACTTGACGAGGGCAACTCGGTACAGCACAATGCGCCGTCTGCCGAGGCTTAAGCCTTCACAAAGGGCTGTTAAAAACTCTAACAAAAAAAAATTCAGACACATTTTGCAGGAGGTCATTTGATCCTATAAGATGTTTCACATCCTTCAAACAATAAAGAGACGGTACAGCACCGAGAAAATGTATGATATACACAGAAATCCACACAAATGAATACAGCTTCATCATCCAAATGAGCGCAGCAGCTGGGAGCTGTAAATTTCCCACTGACATGGAGAAACAAGAAGACAGAATAAAAGGAGTGAAAGGAGAAAAAAAGGAATGACAAACATGAATCTTAATAAGCATTGGCAGCTCTTTGTTTATCAGACATTTTTTACATTATCAAGATGAATTGGTGAGTAAAGATAGTAACACTTCTGCGGCCTAAACTGCCTAAAGGGAATCTGCAGCTGTAAGAGGATTGGTGCAGGAGGGAGAAAAAAAAAAAAAGATCTTGGAACCATTTCACTCTTAAAACATATACTTATCTTAAATCAAATATTGTATTTCCTTAACATTAGCATGTAATCGAAGTATGTTGGCTGCTGGCATTAGAATAAAAAACACAAAAAACCTGAGTTAATGACTTGTCATAATAAACAGCAAATCCACATGAGGATAATGTATTTTACATTTGGCACATATGGTGTTGAGTCAGTGCTGAATGACTAAAAGGTTCTTTCCTATGTGTTAATTCTTTAGACTGTAACGAAAAAAATCCCTGTAATCACTAAAAATGCAGAGCAAAAAATTTGAGGAATGCTCGAGGCAGGAAATTGGGTGTAGTGTGTGAAGTATTTTGACAGGAAAGTCCTAAATTCGTCAGTCAGCGAGTGTCAGACTATGCTATCTGTAGAGATACATGCGAGTGACGGCGACAAAGAAACCGCTTTGTCCTCACGCCGGAGCCCAAACGATCAGAGCGTGAAACTTTATGAATTTACAATCTGCACTAAATACGTTATCTCATATTGTCTCGCTGTTATTCTTATAAGGCAAACAGTGTGACAATAATGTGACACGGACACGCACACACGCTCACAAAGGGTCGTAGGTTGGAGTCCAACATGCTACATTTCACAACGTCAGAAACAGTCAATCAGCACTTTCAGATACAAACGCCTTTACGTGACACGTCTGAAGTCAATGCACGATCAGTAATATCAGAATGTTTTTGCTCCTTATGTACAAACGCCAACCCACCAGTATTGACCCAAGTGCACATTCTGGTATTTAAAAGCAGCAAATAATGTAACATAGTCAGTGGATTAGGCCAATATCCTGAAATTCAGGATATAAAACTCAGCTCTTATAATCTACTAAGGGACCATAAAATCTATCAGAATCCCCCCGTGCTCGCCCTGAGGTGTTGTAAACCAGATTAGTAGCTGGAAGTATCAAAGTGAACATGGACTAATCCAAGATTAAACACAAAATTACGCCACTTCTAACCATGTCACCTCACTGTTTGACACCGAATGAGACAGGGAGACGGAGATTATTGGACTTTACACCATTTTTAAGCTCTCCAGGTGCAGGAGTGGCAATCCTCACAGTGTGTGAGGATTATACGGCATGTGTCAGTTTGAGTGTACATACATTATGCGCTGAGCTGCCGTTCTTATCCAGAGCAAAGTGAGTTCAACGTTCCCCTCAAGGACACTTAGGCAGCAGACATGACTTGTTCATGAACATTCATTGGCCTTGGCTGGAGTCAAACCTGTGACCTTTCAGATACAGGATACTCAGAAAGTCTGTGCCCTGTCTTTGAAGCCAACATCTGTATTCATGAAGCAGTTTTATAATTCTGTTCTTCACGTTTGGATGTTATTGTATGATGTCGTGTCTACAATCGTGTCAGCAGCATTTGATTTTATGGTTAAGAATGAAGGTTTAATATATTCTCTAATTTAATTTATTGTTGTTTTCTGGATTTCAAATCGTCAAAAAGCTGATGTTGTTCTCTCTTAAAAAAAAAGCAGATACGTAATTTCTTCAGTGATGGATCTAGTTTTGATAATTTATTACTTTTCTAAGCAAAAATGCTGGTTTCATGTCCACATTTATTACTTTTCTAAGCAAAAATGCTGGTTTCATGTCCACAAATGTTAACTCTGGTTAAATGCAATGCACATTGTCACTATTTACTGACATTTTATAGACCAGTTAATCTATTAAATCACTAAAATCATCAGCAGATAGTAACAGTTAATCTATTAAATCACTAAAATCATCAGCAGATAGTAAAAATTCTCTTTAATTGCTGCCCTAATCATGTTGGCCACCGACCACTTGAACACACTTGAATTTTAAGTGAACTCTGTGTCACTTCCATGTCTTTTTTATATAACTCCTCTTGCATAAAGATCTTGCAAACTCAAACTGGAGTACCCACATTTAGTAAATTTGGCCTTCCTAATTACGTCTCCGTGCGGGCGGCGCTAACAGCAGCAGACGGAAATAAACAATTGCGAATATCAAATGCACCTCTTCTGTTTACGAGCTGGGGTCTGACAGCTGACAAGATAGTTAAGGGGCGTCTAATACGGCAATTAGAGCGTGCCACTGTCTGCGAAGCTGCTGCTGTGACAAGGCGCCCTCTAATCACTGACTTATTACGCTGGCTACCAGCACCTCTCATATCTGGCCCATTAAGCAGACAGCAGCATCAAGAAGCATTAAAGCAGCAAGCCCCCCCTCAACTGAGAATGCACTGACGGGAGAAAAGGGCAGGGAGGGAACGTACTGTGCCTGTTATTTTTTCGGGATTAATTTGTGCATTGTTCCACATTCAGTTCGGAACGTGTAAGAGAAGAGTAACACAGCAGATGTTTGTGATGTGACGGCATCAGACTCGCTCGTACGCAATAAGATGAAAGATTACAGACTCATTACAGAATTTTTTAATAGAGGCAACAGACATGTGTCATAGATTGCCATCAAAAACAACCTCATCTCCCGTGTGAGTCTGAGTTTGTCTGTGTGTGTGTGGCTTGTCAGGGGAAGCAAGAAAGACACAATTATAAAGACTTCTTCCCATGACTCTCACGTACTCAACACTGTGCTTCTGTGGCCAGCACGGATCTGGGTTGCATTTGGCCGTGGTTTAACCTGCGTCTGGCCTGGGCTGGGTCAGGGACAAGCTTGGGCCCGGATCCCACCGCTACACTCGCACATATTTGTCACAGCAGGCCGGGGGAGGAGGCTGTGTTATCTGAGGCCTGGCCAGATACACAGCATTAGTCAGTGTGCTAGCGTCTCGCCAGGGTTTCCTCTTTGGCTCAAAACTAAAGAGGACGACGGTGAGGAAAAGGACAGAGGGGTGTGTGTGTGTGTGTGTGTGTTTGAGTGTGTGTGTGTGTATAAGACTTCGTAAATCACTAGAAAAATGAGCAGCTAGAAAGTGAAAGCTGTTAGTAAGTGAAGAAAATCCCACAATGCTGTAGCAATTAGACCCAGACAACAGTCAACACTCTCTCGCAGCTGCTGTGTTACCGCTATGGTCAACAACTTAACCTAGCTGTGTTCAGAAAGCATCATTTTCAGCCCTTATCTGGCTCAAGTGTGTGTGTCTCACTGCTGGGTTTTGTTTAGCTGGAGGCTTGATGTTTCATGGATGTTTTGCTTGGCTCGCAGTCCCTGTCCCAGCCCAATTGTATAAACACTGACAGTCAGCAATGGCCAGCATCAGACCAGGGAGGACTCTCAATTAAAAGACTGTTAGTGGGACAGATGGACTGAGGAAATGCAGGAAAGACGAGCTGCAGAACAAGATGGCTTCAGCCTGGACTTGTGTAGTCGGGTCCAAGAGGATTTTAAACAGACTGGGAAGGATGGGCTATGTGGCTCGGGATCAATACTGCAAACATGCAAATGAGTCCAACCCTAAACTAAGCAGCATATGTAGAGATCAACAAAGACAGTGTGTTGGCCTACTACAAATCCTATGAAACCATAGAACTCAGGGTGATCCTAAACTAATATCCTGTACAACTGTATTACTACCCTGTCATTTTTCAAGGTTGACGTTGTAACTATATGCCATCGAAAACACCACTAAAACACCACGAGTCCCTTTCAGCCTCTCTGTATCCTCCCTTGACAGCATACAATGGAAAGCCAACCCAGACAGCTGCTGGATGCTGGGTGGGTATTGTTCCTCCTACTTTAATTGAAACCTTTACCATGTTCGACACACAGCCACAGACCACATTTCTTGTTTGGTGAGTTAAGCAAAGCCGAGATTTAAATGAAAACCCTGTGTGTATGTGCGCATATGCGTGCGTGTGTGCGCCTCATCTTTGCAGCAGCAGCAGCTTCAGATTTAAATTTGTCTCTGCTTAGGGTCACTGTAAAACACTGGGAGCATCTTGTCCTCTCTTCCACCCACAAGATATTATCTCATCCATGAGTTAGCTGCTGAAATGCTGTCAATTTCCTGCCAGAAATGTGCAGCCAACGTGTGTAGGAAAAGAGGCACAGCAGCTTTGCGTGTCATAAAACGGGCCCTGGCTCCGTCAGATAGATCAGGACTTCACAGTGTCCATATTGGAAACAGGTGACAAATAAAACACGCCGAATAAAGAAAGTCTTTGTAGTCAGACACAGCACGCCACAAAATACAGGGGAGCAAAATACCTCATGCCAAGGCTAATTTTTGCTTGTTTGATTTTGTACATTGGATGTGACTTGAAACAGAGCTTTCTTGCCTTACAAAGTGGTACAAAATAAACAACGATTAATCACTTGGTGCACTGACTTCAGTGTAAAACCGTTACACAGCACAGGGGGGAAACCGTAGCCACCGACAGAAAAAAGGCTAGTCTCTTCTCTCTGAAATCCCCACAGTGTAAGATCCGTCCTCCATGTCAGTTCTGGTTTTGAGCCCAGCGGCTGGCAGTCACGGAGCCAGAGGTCCCTGTCCTTTGTGCAGCTGTGCGTCTGGGCTTTGACACAGGGCAGAGCGACCAGAGCTATGCTAATGGGAACCAAATGGGGCGTGAGTCCCTGGTGGATTACAGAAGGAGAAGAGAAGCATGTGTTTTCATGTATTCATATGGAGACCTGGGACCCCTCTCTTTTTCTTCCTTTCTTTCCTCTCCTTTCTTTAAGTCAAACAAATGAGAGCAGCGATGTCTGTTATTTGCACGCACCCTTAATTACTGCTCTTTGGGACTTGACAGATTTTGAGATTCATTGTCAATCAGTTAATGTATGTCACATCCCATAAGATGTATACAAAAGCTATTACGGTGTTTAGATTTAGCCCCTTTTTAAGTAACTTACTGTAAACTGCTTGGTCTCAAACTGAAAAGGGCCGCAATTTAAAAGGGGAGTTTGGAAATGAAGCGAGCGAGGTAAATAAACATTTAACAAAAACCGGGGAACAATAGAATTCATCTGTGAACATATTTTGTCTGTGAAAATCTGACACATAAGTTTCAGATGTTTGGCAGCTTCCTCTCAGTCTTGTTGCACTTTGCTTTCACCTGCTGTTACCGCAACACAATTCAGTGTTCATGTACCGATGTTAGGTCTTGTTGACCCAAAGAATAACTCTGAGCCTTGCAGGTGTCAGCGACAGATGTAGCAGAAGGAAATGTCAAGTCTGGTTTAAATGTAATCAGATTAATGTTGCAAGAAAATGTCACAGTTTGGAATGGCTCATTGTTTTTACAGTTCGCTGCCATCTGTCCTATGCAAGCCAATCTTCAAAACATGGTTCTGCTGTCTGCTGGTACAGAAATTACAATAACTAATCAGTAACATGAACCTGGATTTCATAACTGGACAATGTAAGTTGAATTGCGAGCGATGACATGTGTTGTCCAGATAACGTCTACTTTCAACTTTGGCTAGAGGTCCACTTGTCTTTTCGTGTGTGTCAGCTGTCAGATATGACTCATCCCCGCGCACTCCTTCAAACACGCAGACACAACAACACCCATGGTTTTTTTTGTTTGTTTTTTTTACTCCACAAGCACAAAATTCTGCAACATTTCTGCTTCCAACATTCCTGCTTTCTCCGTGTGGTTTGACATAGTCACAGAAACTAAATTTCCCCATGATGAGCACCTCCCCGAGAAATTTCAAATCAGATCAGTGACGAAACTCTTCACTCTGACTCACTCACATGATAAATAGCTGTGCGTGTACTTCAGGACGGTCATGCTTGTTTATGAAGTGGACGGCTAAAGGACCCAGCTGGCTTTGATATTGTGAAACAGAGAGGGAGAGGGAGCATAATATCACAATACTGGGCTAGAAACACAGCCCTGTGATCTTGCTATCATATGCCATGCTCTCAGTCAGTGCAGCCTGTATAGATGGAGAGCTGTACCACACTGATAACACTGGACTACACTGTCAGTTCAAATACCTAAGCATCAAGGGAGCACCGGTTTCTCCCATCTTTTTGTGGACAGCAGGTCGAGGCAGAGGACCCCGGTCCAGGCCCCTGGCCCCTCTCAGCTCTCCTCAAAGCATTTCCCCAGCCAGAGATCAAACCATCTGCACAGTGACAGACCTCTGGGTGCACAGATTCAAGGCCAGGTTCAAAGCAGGGTGCTAGGGGAGGCAGGGGAAGGAATGGAAGGAGAGAAAGAGAGAGAATGAAGGGAACGCAAGCGAAAAAGGAAAAAGAAGTGAGATAGCAGGCGAGCAAAGGGGGTGGGTTTGGGGGGGGGGCGAGCCGGTGTATCGGAAAGGTGGGGAAGAAGCGTTGCAGCAAAGGTGGAGGAGGCAGAGGAAAGCTGATGAGGGGGGAGGTAGGAAAGGTTGAGAAAGTGCTTTGGAAAAGATGTCGGGCTGGGTCTCCCAATTTTCTCCTGGATGACGCAACTTTTGGTCCAAGTTTATCTAGACAATAAATAAATTTGGTTCAAAGTTTGTTGTCTGAAAAGTTTATTATTTTATTATTATTATTTATTTTTCAAATCCAAATATGTTGAACATAATTCTTTACTTAGCACATTGAAGAGATCTTTTGTTTGTTTTAATCTTTTTAGGAACAATTTAAATAACAAATAACCAAATACGCAACTTTTTCCACCCCATACTGTTTTAAGTTTAAGTCTTTATCAAGGATTTAAGGGATCTTTATTGTTATATTGTTTTTGTTACGCGTTTAAGTTTCAACCTCAAACTGCTGGGAGAATCATCGAAATCCTTTTCAGTCGAGCTTGACGTTTTACAAATGATTAATCAGTTAGTCTAGAAATCGTAAAATGTTCTCCCAGAGTTCAGGATGACATCTTCAGTTCATGTTTTTTACCCATCCGAAAGTCAAACATATTATATTTTCAGGGATATACGACAAAGAAAAGCAGAGAAATCCTCATGTTTGAGAAGCTGAAACCAGCAAGTGCTTGATAAATGACTTCTATCATGCAAAGTTTAATCAATAATCCAAATTGTCAATTAATTTTGTATTAATGAACTCATTGTTTCAGCAATAAAATCAAAGAAAAGCCAGGAATCACTCTGCAAGGGTGAAACTTTGCACTGCTCAGCGACACGCGTCCTTATCACTGTCCATTGTGTGGACAGGAAAAGGAAAGAAAATAAAAGATTCTGGTCAATATATATATATAAAGGAGATCTGCTCTGACCTTCAGCCTATCAGAGGGAGCGACCTGCACCAGATAAGGACAACTCCCTGTCAGACTTGACACCTGCACTTGCTGGCCCACTGATCGCCCCTGCCGAATGCAAATATCGCAGTGACAGCCGGCACTGCAACAACACGCTAGGTTTCTGTCTGGAGACTTGAGGGACTGACATGACCACACAGTGCGACCAGACACATGTTTGAGAGAAGGAGAAAGGGATAGAAAAGGAGGAAGGAGAGTGGGAGTAAGAGGAGAAGGGGACCAAAAAAAAAATGGAATAAGTGATAGAGGGGAGGTCGACGGAAATAGAGAAGAGGGGAGAGAAGACCGACATCGTCTGCTCTTTGCTTCCCTCCCCATCTACACCCTAACACAAACAGAAAGTATTAGTCAGAGCCCAGACATATTGCCGACCCCTTTCTGTGAGGGGACATCTCCATGGCAATCATTGGTTGGCGTGGGCGACGGGACACATACATGCGGTGCAGGCTTGACAGCAGCATGACGACAGGAGGCGAGCACTGCTGAGACTCCCCCAAATTGACATTTAGTCATCACACTAGTCTACAGGGTGGGACTCTACCTCCTGAACTACACACACACACACAGACACACAAGCGCCCACACACTCTCCCACATTCCCTCTCATGCAAACATGTGCACACACACACACCCACACACTCAGTGAATTCCCCTACTCAAACCAGCTCCCAGCCAGAGAAATCTTGGAGGAGTTCCTAGATGTAATCTCGCCAATAGCTCTTTATTTTCTTTGACCATTTTTAAAGTAAAAAAGCTCGCACTAATTGTGTGTAAGCAATCTCCAAATTATGTATATGTGTTTTGTTTTTTTCCGACTAAACCGAACACTACTGTAGACGAATTGGCTGGTTTTCAAGACACACGACTGGGCAATAATATTTGTTTCTTTCCTCAGAGTTTTGTTCAAACAGTGTGTCAGCGTGGTGGTTTACTTGTAAACACCTGGGCCTGCACACCCAACAGCTGTGGAAATACAAAACTATGTATAAGATATACTGAACCGGGGATAATTGCCCCATTCAGATTATTTGCAACCAAGTGCTACATCAACTTACTTATTTGTTGCGTCTATAAAATACCACGTTATAAAATATCCCCCCAAAATGGCCCAGTTTGTTGTTATTTGCAGATTTGTGCAAGCATTTACCTTAGCCAGCATAGTGAGAAGACTGCTCCTGATTCAGTTTCGTAGTTCCCTCTTTAGATACAACACTCCAAGAATAAGCTGTGACATTTTAGTATTTACAGTCTTGGTCAGCAAATGACACAGAAAAAAAACAGGACAGAGATACAGACCGAGAGAGGGGAGGGAGAGACAGAAAGAGTGTTCAGCCAATGGCTACATTACTGCAATGACAAATGTGTCACTCCCGAAAGCCACACGATGAGGGAGAGAAGTGAGGAGTGTCTTCACATGAGTGTGTGTCAATGTGTGTGTGTGTGTGTGTGTGTGGTGGGACAATCGGGAGAGGGAGGGAGACGGCAGACCAAAGGAAAGTCCGTCTGGGTGTCTTAGTCTTTATCTGTCTTACAAAGTTCACAGATAGAGGGGTTGAAGTGGAGGCTAGACACTGTTCCAGAGTCACAGGTCACAAGGGATACACAGAGCGGCTCAAACAGGTGGGAGGGAAGGAGGAAAGGAAGGAAGGAAGGAAAGCAGAAGAAAGCAACTCTACAGTTGCGTGAGGAAAGCAGTGCCAAGCTTTTCATGATTGCCATTCTGCAATCGACCTGACCAAATTGCAAATTCCCTCTCAGGACCCTCTAAGTCCGCTTCATTTGGCTAAAGCCGGAATCCTTATTTCTGCAATTATAAAGCTATTGACTAATTCGACATATGTTAGCGTGTCTTCCAGCCCTTGAGAGCTGGTGTGCCATTGAGTCATTAACTTTGACAAATTGTGACAGACTTTTTTTATTGCCACCCAATCATGAGAAAACAAGACTGTGGCAGAGGAGTTAATGAGTGGCATGTTTCTCCCCTTCCTCCTCCTCCTTCCCCCCCGACCACCACCACCTTGCTCTCGCCTCCTCTCCAACCCTTACACTTAGATCCATGTAAACCCCCCCACCCCTTCATATTTATAATTTTACCACATCCTAACAATAACACGGCCGGTACTCAGCACAAAACTCGCGGGCCCTGGCCTAATGAATCTCATGCCTTTACCGCGGTAAAATGGCCAGTAAGTATTACCAGCTGCGACACTCTCCCTCACTCTCCCTCTTTCTCTCTCTCTCTCTCCTTGGCAGTGGCATTGAGTTTGGGAGCGCGGGGGTGAGGCGGGGTTGGGGGCTGACACATCTGAGTGCAGCTGGACCAGGAGAGAGAGAGAGGAGCGAGAGAGAGAGAGAGGAGGTGGAGGGGTGAGGAGGAGAAGTGTGTGTGTGTGTGTGTGTGTGTGTGTGTGGTGGTGGTGGTGGTGAGGGGGGAGAAAGACCACAAGTCTCCGTGTTTCCAGCTGCCTTTCTCAGGGGCTCAGTTTTCTCCCCCCTCCTCTCGTTTTTTTTTCGCAAGGCCCTTCTGGTCCCAGCTTACTTGAAAAATCACAAACACACACACACACACACACGTAGACACACACAGACACGCACACCATGATCCACCTCCTCTCCATCCCTCACATTCGGCCATCTTTGTTTGGACAGGGCTCAGGAGTTCCAGAAAAGCTCTCTCAGATGTGCTGAAGTAAGGGAAAAACAAAACAAACTGGCCCTCACACACACACACACACACACACACACGTGCACACACACACACACACACACACGCTCGAAATTTATGTGAACGCACAGACACCAACAAGTACTTTGCGCTCACCCATAACACAGTAGGAAGAGAAGTTCACACACGTTCCCAGACATATATGAACATGTGTGAAAGCCAAAATACCAGCTTCAACCAGAGAACAAATTTGCAAAGAGATGAAAAAAGGTGGGATACATTTTTCTTCATGGTGGTAGGCAGCCTACTATTGAAAGCATGCATTCTTTTACACGGTGTATGTGTGTGTTAGAGTGTGTGTGTGCGTGTCCCAATCCAGGATCACAGCACCAGGGCAGGCCCGAAGCATACCTCGACATGTGTTACCTCTTTGTAATATTGACTTTGTTATAGCTATACGAGTGGGAGAGTAGAGCCAAGAGCCCGGGCCTTGCAGAAGTGGGGCCCCTGAGTTCACTAGAAAACAAATACCCGAACGAGCCGTGAAAATAGAAAACACAGTACCACAATGGCGATCTATAAAAACAGATTCAAATAAACCTTAAAACGTCCCTCACTGCTGCCGCTGACCTTTACATTTTCACTCTCTAAATTAAGAATATTATTTGTCTGATTCCATCTCTGCCGGGTGTTACTTACAAAGCTGTGGGATTTGGCAACTGTGTGAGTCTTGGCCTTGCTTCCAGTCTGACCATGTGTACTGGACCAACTGTAAAAGTCAAAAAATCCTCATCCCATAAAGCCTCGACTTAATGTATAATTTCAATTAAATACCAGGCTCGTGCAAACATGCTGCCAAGATTTCCACATCTGGTAAATTAAATAATTAACAGCTATCACTGCAACATGTCACTTAGTCAATATACACAAAAATAAGCGTCTGAATTAATACCCGTGAACGTGACAAATGCGAGAAACCCTCGTATTTCAGATGACGCAAATAAAGCAAAGCAAGATAAAGGGAAAAGCACACACGCTGAATATTTGATTGCTTTGCAGAAATAAAAGATTGATTATCATTTTCTTGTTCCTGCGAGTGTGAATCACATCTTGTCTCTTTCCCCCAGTGATGACTTTGCTTATACATTTGAATAATGAAGGCGAGTCATTTGAATATTCCCTCTGTATTAAAAAAAAAACGAAGATGTTTTTACGCGATGCAGCAATATTAGCCATGTTAATTGGGCTCTTTGGACTTTCCCAATAGAAAGGCTAAATTAATTACATATGTCGACAAAATGTCAGACACGCCGATCTATTAACTAAAACTGTTTCGAGACGCTTTGTTTTCAGTGTGTGCCCGTTTTCTCGTCTTTTGTGTGTGTGTGTGCGTGTGCAACTGAATGAACTTAAAAACACTCTGAGCGTCCACTAGCCTGAGTTAGATCTAATGAACGAGATGGGAACAAAATGCTTTGACATCCTCTCCATGTTTCATGGGTGGCTCTTGAGAGTCCTTCTCCAATATTCATCCTCTCTTCTCATACTAATCAGCCACTACAGTATTGACTGTTTGTGCTTGCAGAGGGACTCACACACATCTTTTTATGCTCAAATGTGCCAATCCACACTCGAATTTGTAATTAGACTTGTAAGAGATGGTTTGCAGGACGTTGCGTGTTTGTGTGTTTGCGTGTCTGATGTATTCATTAATGTGTACCCGCCACCGTGGGGGGCTTTGAAGTTCCACATTTTTGTTAGCTTTTGGCTGTTTTTCAGTCTTGGAAGAAAAACGCTGATACACAGCGCATTTTCCTCAAGTACGAATAAACATTAGACTTTTGGAGTGGAGGCGATGGGGAGGCATTATTAATATCTGTGAATGTGATGCGATCAGATGATGCGCGTGTGTGTAAATGCGTGCACATGCACACACACACACACACACACACAGACGTGCAAGCGTACAGCAAGCGAGAGCGGGAGCTAACAGAGAGGCCTGCTGATGCCATGTTTCAGACGACCCCTTGAAGTGGAAATGAGCTTCCTTGGTCTTATAACTAGTCCGTTCTCACAAAGTCAGCAAACTCTGCCAACCCTCCGAGAGAAATGCAGACACCTCCCCGCCCTCCAGCCTCCCCACCCAGCCCTGTGGTCAGCATGCAGGATGAATTTACCATCAAGACCTAAGAAACGGAAAAGGATCCGTCTTATTTCGTCTGCTTTTCTGTGGAGGGGAACAGGATGAAAGGAGGTTCAGCTTCAGCGTCTTTAGGTGGCTTTTGTCCTGACTTTCACAGCCATGCAGCTCACAATGTCAGCTACTGTTAGACGGGAAAAGCAGATTCATGGCATTACAAGTCTTTACCACACAGTTCATTCAGCGTAGCAAACAGAACTGTTGGTCTTAGCAATATCTTTGTTTCCTTCAGAAGCACATTCATGTTATCCAGCTCGTAGTATCTTTGAATAGAGGTGCTATTTTTAGCTTGCACCATATGACTGAAATCTGCAGTGTTATTACTGTCTCAAATTGCAGCTGCAACCAATGATTTCTTTCATTAATACTAGAAAAAACTCCCTTCACTAGTCTGTCAATTGCTTAATTTATAGAATAAATAAGAAAGAAAGTAATGTCCTAAAAAAGATCCAACAAAATTGCTGGATTTCAGGAGCTTTAGCCAATATTTGGTATTTCTAAATATTTCTAAATGATTGTCTAATATTGTGGATTTGTTTTCTGAACATTGAGTAATTAATAATCAACATTTTTTCCATCACTGTCTGCAGCCAAACTCCCATGACAGACTCCTTCAGACTCACTGAGTGATTACAAGTGATGTTTCTATGTAATCCAGGCTTAAAACACTTATTTTCCATTAATCTTCAAAGGGATATGAAAGGAGCTCAAGTTTGGCAATATGTGTATATTTTCTCTATCTCTTGTTTTAAAATGATTTTTATTACTATTAATATTATTATGCCTTGTGTATGCATGCATCTGAAGTACCGTGCATGCACGCACGCTGCTGTTTGAACCTGTGTGAGCACCTGAGGGTCCATCCCCAGCCGTCCTCGGAGCGGGGAGCGACAGCTGTACAGTGATGCTGTAGCGATAGGCATCATCGGCTTGCTAGAGACTAATTGGTCCACAGCGCTCCTCTGAGTGGCCTCGCTAATTAATTAGAAAGGCAGTGGAGCTGAAATTTTTAATCAGGACACCAGGCTCTCCAGCAACCAGAAAAAAAGACACATCACCCCATCATTCCATGTAATCCACCTGACACTGATCTCCCATGTTGTCATGTGAAATGTGTTGTGTGTTTAGGAATTCATATGATCTGACCAGGGAATAAGAAATACATTTATTACAGGGCTTGTTAAATCATTTTAATTCTGAGGATTTCAGAAACTCTGTGTGTCCTAATACAGTATGCATGACTTATATTTGGTTTGGACCCTGGAGAACGGTGCAAAGGTGGTCTTTTCCTCTGTGTGTTTGTGTAGCACATGTACAAATCATAATTTCCACTGATGTAAATTGCATGCTCATTATTCCTTATTTGTATATGCAGATAATGTGTTTGCAACACATGGTGACAAAAATCTTACTGCTGTTCATCAAGGACTGAATTCCCTTTACACCATGAAAGCAAAATATCCTTCATCTCCCTATCTGTACTTAGCTAATTAAAAGCACTCACTCAAACCAACACTTCACATCACGCTGTAAAGAAACTGTGGAAATCATGAGCCAGTTTAAAAGAAAGAAAGGAAAAAAAAGCCTGGTTTTGTCTTTCTAACTGAGAAAGGAAAAGTTGAATCTAAAGAACGGTGCCTTCGCATCACTTTGGGGGCACGTTTGCGTCCCGAAGCTGCACACAGCACACCACAATGATTTGCGGTGAAGGGCCAGAGTCTGGGAGGAATCAACCAGAGACCAAAAGACAAGACGCATGCTAAAACGAGAGCTACGCCGGTCAGCCACTTCACACAGAAGACAGGGGAAACAACATGTGTTTATCATTGCATTACTGAGATGACAAACTACCACCACTCACCGGAGTTACAGTAACAGGAAAATCATAGCGTAAGGACATGAAACAGGAAATCCTCATCCGTTTAACACGTAGATAACAAGGCTACTAGGGTAGAATGAATGCATTTCTTGTAAACGGGCCTGAAGACTTTCCATCGAGAGGAAAGTTCTTGAAATGCGCATACCTTTACCACGTTTGATGACATTTCGCTTTGTGACCTGTCCTAATCTTTGTGACCGTCTTGGCTTTTTCTCGTTGCTAATCAGCCAGCCGCTCTTATCAGCCTGTTGCTTTGGCCAAAATAAACACACACCGCCTTTTTATTGCTTTGTTTTCACAGGTCATTAGGGGAAGGAGAGAAGACGCATTGATTAGTTTTCCAGACCACTGGATTATTGTTGTGTTATGACTATCATCATTAAGTTTCATTAAGGCTGTGGTTGTTCTCGTTTCCAGAAAATGAAGACGTTGCAGGAATGCTGTGTTGGTTGGAGAGCAGACGGCACGCCACACTAATCTGAAAGGTAGGGGAAAGTCGAAAAGCACAACAGTTTATTTATGTCTGATGACTGTTTGAAGCCTGCGAGATGTTGAGTTACCCAAGATAAGACTGAACTCTGGCTCCATCATTCATATATTCAAGGCTTCTCTAAACTATTAAGCTACTGTTCCACATTTATTTGAAGCGCATTAAGGAAAATTTAATGAAGCAGCATCAGTCCCTCGCCAGGTCCTCTCAGCCAGCTTTGCTCTGGAGCTGCACACATATGCTCCCAAAGCAAGAAGGAACTGGCTCTGTCGCCAGACTAATTAGTATGTGTTAGCTAGTTAGTGAGAGGGCGGCCCTCTGTGATGTGTACTGAAGTGGAGTAAAACGCCGGGGCAAGGACTGTACTAATGGCCCACTTCCTCCCCACAGGGACCCTCCCTGCAGCTCCACACGTGCTGGCATCAGTGCAGCCACGGGGCACCCACAGGGCCGCCACAGTGCTGAGGGGCCCGAGGGTGGGCACACAGAAAAAGACGCCTGACTTTGACTGGCATCATTTTCATGCAGCACTGCAGCTCTCCTGGTGTGATGCCTCGCGATGTAACAGCAGGTGACAGTGACACTCGCTAACACACATGCACGCAGGCGAGACTGAGAGTGACGTGCTGGCTAACAGACCCATCAGCCTATGAAATAGTTCAGACAGCTGGGGCCGCCGCGCTATGCTTACCCGCCTGGCATTGGCGGATGCATTATTTACAGGAGGAGTCGGAGCATTAGTGAGCTCTTTGGCACTTGGTTAGCAGGCGTAGGTGGTGAGCACCGACGGCAAGCGAGTGTATCTCTGTCAGTGTGAGTAAACAAACAGCGGGGACATGGTGTGACAGAGCAAATGGCGTGCCACACACACACACACACACACACAGACACACACAGACACATGCAAACTCATCAGGGGAGCCGAGGGAGAGCGGGAGAGAAGAGGAGGGGTGGGTGGCATTCATATTTATAGGGGCCTTTCGAGCATTTGTCCCCAGGCCAAATGCTGTGACTACACTCAGCTAATGTCAGAACAGCACTTAACCAGGCATTTCCAGTATGTCCTGGGCAGTGGGGAATACGTGGGATAGATACAAGCCAGGGCAGAAAAAAAAAACAGAGACAAACAAGGATGGAAATTAAATGCAGTTGTGTTGTGTGCTGAGATTATTGTCTTCCAGACTCTCTCTCTTTTTTTTTTAAAGCGTCTGCTGCCTCTGAATTTTTTCAGCCAAGGCAATATATTTGAAATAAATGTGATGAAAGTAGCTCAATCTCGCAACAAATATGACTTATGATTTGTCACCAAACCAAAACTCGCGCTGGACTTTTGTTGCCACACTGCGCTCAACATTGTTGGACCACACATTCATGTTCTGTCATGTTTCTAGGAAAGATTCCCCCAGCACCCCCCCTCCCCAATATTTTATGGCTATAAAAAAAAACAGTGCTAAGTGATCTTCTTCATCCTGGATTATGAGCTGAACTTGTCTTTGTTTTGGATTTCATTTATCACTATGTATTTACAAACTCCACTCTCTGGCGTGGAAGTTGCTGTGTAGTGCACTGGCATTTGCACTCAACACTATATTTCATAGCTGTTGAGAAGAGGCCAAATTTGATGTTGGAATGGGGACAATAAAACCCTCTCTGAGCGCTTGGCACAGAGAGAAACAAAGCAGTTGCCATTATATTATCACAGTATCTAACGTTGATGCTCCCTAGTTTCATCATACCTGTTGACACCGCTCAGAGCGTTCCCCTCCCGCTGGATTTAAGAGAGGTGAAAGTGACATCTGACAGGCCGTTTGCAGACGTGTCATTACTCGCTAACTTGTCTGGAATGCGAGGAATGGTCTGCTTCACTTTAAGTCACCTGTCCCCAAGTTTATCATGTGTCAAGCGGGGTATTCGCTTGGCATTACGCCTCCTCTCCCCTGGCACCCAGGGAGCGTGAGGCCTCACTGGCATGTCCCTTTTTTAACCGCAGACACAAATGGCGTGATACCCCCAAAGAGAGCTGAACGAGTGGGTAAAGCAGCTCCTTTTAGCACAATCTGTCATTATCTCAAGTGGCATGTAATCGTTTTGTGTAGCGAGATCCATTATGCATCCACTGAGAGCAAGGGCTAATTGTGGAGGCTTACATTTTTATTCATTTGTTTGCTTGCCAGTTGTCCCGCTATATTTTGGGGGAGGTGCAATAAATGCCAATGTTTGTGTTTCTGTGTGTTTTTTAAACGGTCGTGGTGATGTGTTAAAAAGCCACAAGGTTCCTTTTGTGCTCCCAAAGTAAGCTGACAATCAACATGAGGCAAAAGATAATGTTAATCACTGCCCCAGTCGTTTTTAACACTTTACTGACCGTGTAAAAAGAGACTACTAAAAAGATAAATCAGGATTGTATGATATTATTTTAATTCAAAAGCATGGCACTGTAGTTTTAAAAAATTGTGTTTTCGGGGCGTGGGGAGGGTAATATTGACAACAAAGAGAGAGAAAGTCAAGAAGACGGATGAAACAGATTCATTAAGTTTGTGTGCATGGGTTTGTGTTTGCACAGGCCAAAGGAGAGTATATGTGGTTAATCTTGATCAAAGGTCCTTTCTTTCTTTCATTGAGTAAAGATAATACTGGTAAAGCCCTTGGATTTCACACACTGAGATAATGAAAGCGAGTGTAATTAGCAATTACGTTTGACCAAATTAAGGCAGAATAACAGAGGCAAACCTCAGCATCAAGGCCGCTAAACAGTATTATGGCCAAAGGTGTGCTTAGTCTGTTTCTTTATACCCTTGAAGACGTGTTGGAATAAGAGGATTGTGAGCAGACGAAGATGGGTGTAGGAGGAGGAGGAAGGTTGCTTCTTCTCGTCTTTGAACGCGCCCTATTTCACTGTTTGTGCTTTATCCATAAATGATGAGTGCACGCCATTGACGAGGCTTTAGCCACCGGGGTTTATAGACCACTGCGTTTCCACAGGCCTGGCAATTGAGGTGAGCGAGCCACTTAAATCCCCTTGCACACGTATTATTAGCATTACCATATCTGGGCCTAACTGCAGCTGAGGGGAATAATGTGTGTCAGGAGAGTGTAAAATTAGAACCAAAACCAACACTGCTATTTAAATACACTTTCCGAGTCCCCACTTTCTTACTTATAGCTTCCAATGTCAAACACTAATAAGCCAGCTAATTCAATTAGGACTCCATTTCTTTGAGATTCCCCCACGAAAAAAAAGAGACTTTGTGAATAGATTTCCTTTACAACTCCGCACAGAAAGTCTTCATGAAAAAGTGGCCTTTATTCATAAGCTTCAGTGTACAAGCGCGGGTTGGGGCGGGGGGACGACTCGCTGCTGAGCTTGTTAGCAAAACACCCTGATCTGAGGAGAGAGAGATGTGTGACTAAAGCCGGGTCTCTTAAGTGTCTGTCACCCTGATCTAACCCGAGGAGAGCTCTTTGTAGGCTGCGTTTCCTCTGTCTGTCTCTGCGCTCCGGAGTGACTGGGGATGAGCCCCGCCGTGTAGCTGCAGGTGACAGGGAGCCCTTTTTGTTGTCAAATCCTGATGGAGCTTCCACATGAAAAACATTTCACTCGAGCTGCTGCTGCTGCCTCTGCTTCTGCTGCTGCTGCCTTCTTTCTCTTCCTTCCTCTCTGTCTCTCTCTGTAGATGTCAAAGGCTACAACTACAGCAGTGATACAGAGACAGAAGGAGTCAATCTCTTACTACTCCTTTCACCCCCACCTCCCCCCGAACCCACCCCCCTCCACCCCTCACTTTTCTTTTTGTCACGCTCCCTCTCTCTCACCCTTCCATCGTCTCCTTTTATGACCGGCCTTTTCTCTTTTTTTTCCACTGCTCCTCTAACCCACCCCTGCCTCCCTCCTTCCCTTCCCTCCCCTCCCTGGCTTATAGATCTGAGTTGGGTCTCAGGAGGAAAATACAAGTCAAGCCATTGTCATTTCAAACAGCGTGATAACCAGACACTGGGCTGCCCACTGACAACTCAGGGGAACTGGCCCTGGCTTTGACTGTTAGCTCCCCTCTCTCTCTCTCTCTCTTTTTCTTTCTTGCTTCCTCCTTCCTACTTTTTTTTTTATTCTGAAAGCTCCCTCTCTCTCTCTCTCTCTTTCCTCTCTTCCTCTCAAGCTCACCTCCTCTCTCTTCCTTCCTCCTCCTCCTCCTCCACCCTCCCCTCCCGTGCAGGAGACTCGGTAGCCTCCTTGTTGTTTGTTGCTTGCCGCTGCTGTGTCTTGCATCTGCTCCTCTCTTCTCTCTCCTCTCTGTGCCGTGGGGGGCCGGGGGGAATAGTTGTCTTAGTGTGTGTACCAAGGTCAGTGCTCTCCACATGACAGTTCTCTGCCTCTCGACAAGGCGGGAAATCAATACTTTCGGACTTGTGGCGCTGCCCTCGGTGTAACAACAACACTGCCCAGCGCAGAGCGCGGCTCATGCACCTGACACATCCCAAGCCGCCCCCCCGGGCCCTCGCCAGGGAGCTCCTTCCACTCTTATTCTGACCCCGTCATATTTCCACCAAGGCCCTCTGTTTCACTTTAATACACCTTTTCTCTCTATACTTTTTTTCTCTTCAGGGCCTCCAACCTTCTGTATATCAAATTCTTGTTTTTTTATTTTTTATATATATATATTATGCAATTCATGTTTCTATTATACCTCTGGATGAACTGTGCCTCTTGTATCTATTGCTACTGTGTGAGTGTGATCTATGCAGGGATAAGACAGTTGATCAGAGGGAACCACAAAGGAGCTGCTAAATGAGAGATGAGCTAATTACGTGACCAGACCGGACCTGTAAGGATGAAATGGTCGTGGAAATAATTGTGTCTCATATAGAGGAGCAGGTGGTTCAAGCTCTATGAGTGAAGTCTTTTCCTCAGAATAAGTGAGAACAAAACACAGCGACAAGGCGGGAGATCAGAAACGCTCCAACAATTGACACTCAAGCCACAGGTGTTTTCAGGTCTCCCACATCCAGTCCAACCAATGACTGAAAGGCATCTGAAATAAGTGTGAGCAGGCACCTATAATCTGTCAGATATCTACCCCTTAGTGACGTTCCCGTAAAATGTCCATGTTGCACGATCAGAACGCACAAAGCAGAACTAACGGTGACATTTTTAATACACCTACTAAAGCCCAATATGCCTCCGTATGCTTTTTCACTGCCAGGTAGAAGCCTAGAGAAAGAGAAAAAAGCACTGGCACTGCGCCCCACACCGACTGTTAAGCCCTCCCCCTCGGCCTGCCTCTAATGACGAGAGAGAGCGTGTGGAAGGCCAATTACAGCTCCCGTCCTTCAGCAGTCAAACCGAGTAAAACTCCCGCTCTCAGCCCCTGTGGAGAAGAGAGCCACAATCGACCGGAGCCCTTCCGAGTCTCTCCGAGGGACACATGCAGACACACACTCGAAGCACTTTGTGTGTGCTGCAACTGGACGTCCATCAATGGGGCCATCTCCCCTTCATCCCCTGGCTTGCTCCCTTGGTTCAGCTGGAGTAAGGAAAATGCATCAAATAAAACAGCCACTTTAATGAATTAGATATTGAGCTGTTCATTAAAAAAAATCAAATTCCCTGAAGTCAGCAACGGGATACACAGTACCAGAGTGTAACCAGGAGATGAACGCGACTTGTTTAGAGGAGTCATAAAACACAGGGATGTGATGACTTTACTGAACGTTCGCCAGAAATGTCTAATGTTCAGGAATTAGGGTGACTTCAGTGTTTTTCTGCAATCATGGCAAGGTTTCCTTCCTCACATCCTTCTCTCCTGTCACCTCTAATAGCCTGCTGTACTCTTACTTTCTGGTGGCAAAAGTTTAAATAACAGAAAGATCTGTGATTGGATTCCCTTCAGATGAAAACAAAAGGGCTGGAGGACCTCTGAGCTTAACATGAAAAAAAATCCAAGAGTGAAAATATACATCTGTGCAGGCAGATATCTGTTTTTATTGGCCGGGAGTCCAGGTAGTACTTAAAACCTTTGCAGCAGCCTCTCCCTACACTGCTGACTACGAGTGTTTCTACAAAGACACGGACAAGAAACACACTCCTGCTCCCAAACCAGAATACATTGCTTTCTGATAAAGAGAAATGAACGCTATATCACATTAAAATATACAGCAGTTAGTCTATGAAAAGCCCAGTCGAACAAATGACAGCGCTCATAAAGGTGGAAACAAAGAATCTATGTTTCCTCTGGTGGTTTTATCTCTGGCAAGCCACCGTCAGCCTTGCCCCCGTTTGATGGAGAGATTTAAAGGATGCTGTCCTCACTCTCTCCTCCTCCTCCTCCTCTGCTTCTCCCTGGATGAATGTGATCTTAACAGCCACATCTCCCTACTGTTTTTTCACAGTGACAGCCTTTCTCATGAATTAAAAGAGGAACCCATTGATTTTCCCATTGCTTAAATTTGCAACTTAATCCCCCAGATATGTCTAGAATGTACTGCTCTGTCAATAGACGGCACGGCCACTGACGAAAAGGCAGTGCTGATGCTCACTGGAGAGAAAGGGGAAGAAAAGGATGACAAGACAAAGGAGAGGCTGGCTTAGTGGTGAGTGCGGTAGTTTCTGTCTCTGGGTTCAAATCCTATATTACGCCATTAGAAAATGTCGACTGTTACCAGATGAATTACCACAAACATATAACACATCATCTAACTGAGCCACCGGGAGAATAAGAAAGAGGCACGACGCAACCATCGTACTTTAGTCCACTTTTCCAAAGAGGCAAACACACCACATCATTATGTTTATAAGGCTAATAAACCAATCACCATGGTACATCTGTATAGTGTAACCAGCCATCCAACACGGCCATCCAATGATCAAATATCATTATATAACCAAAAGCCAACATCCTGAGAATAAGTTGTCTGGAAGTGAGATGGAAAAAGCACACTTGTCCCCTCTGAGTGAGGGGTTTGAGGAAGTAATGGGATATCAGGACCTCTCCCCAGGAGCAAACAAGGCAGAAAGCCCATGCCCTAATTCACAATAAGCACCATAATGTTCTCGTCTGACTCCTAATGTACTCTATAAATCTCTGGTACTCTGCTCTACATCAGTGTAATACTTGGAATTAATAGCCTGATTTGTACATCGAGTGCGGAGCAGCCTATGGGCCGAGCGTTGCTTTTTATCTCCACATGTACAAGATGAAAATAGTCATTATTGAGAAATGTGAGGAATATGGAATTCTAGGAAAGCATTTAACATTCTGTGGAAGAACTGGACACTATATACAATCTAACACCGGGTGACCCATACAGATTTCACCCCTCCTACACTTCGTCTCTGGTTGAAAACCCTATCCCATAAGCCTCTGGGGTAGTATGGCTCCTTGCCAGTAGCTGTGCTGTTGTTGGCAATGGATTTCCTTTGTGGCCTCGGTACTTGTATAGGCCATAACATGATACACACAAAGGCCGACAAGAGTAGACCAGTGTGCACACCCTCTCTCTCTCTCTCTGTCATCCACACACACACACACACACACGATCGGCATACGCTGCACACCGTGCACGCACATCGACACATGTAATTATGCACAAAATCAGGATTCTCACCACTCATCCAGAGAAGACCCGCAGCCTCGTAGGAAACAAGGATGGCGGGGGGGGGTGGGGGGAGCACAATGTATCCTTGACGGGGTTCATCTGTTTCCAGTTTGGTGCAGATGCTCAGGTTTTATTGCAGCAGTCTAGTATTTCATGGCAGATTTAGCCAGTGGTTTGGTTCTTCACTCGCTACAGCTCTAATGATGGCACATCTCTTGTAAATTGTGGCACACCAGTAATACAGCATGTTGCTTGATTCCACCAACTTCTACCATACAAAGACAAAGACAATTTATGTTCCTCACACTGACTTCTCGCTCTCAAAATAAATCCATAAATAAGTAGCCGAGGATCCACTGACATAACGCACATACGGCGGAGAACATTGAGTTAACGTACAGGTAGTGCCTGGACTAGGTAATTGACCTGTTTGTTGTTCAAACTGTTTCAGCAGAGCTGCTGCTGAGGCGGGAACTCGATATAAAAAGGACCACATTTACTGTTCTACTCATTTAGTGGTGAGCTTGTAATGCTTTTCAGCCCTGTGGTCCTCATGTCAACACAATGGGCCTCCATTTAACCAAGATACACAGTTTTTTGGCAAAAAATCACCACAAGGTTTAAGAGGCACAAACCAAATAAGTGTAAACAGCGTGTTCTGAATTTTAACTTGTTGAGATTGTGTTACTCTTAATGATCACGCTGAAGTGTCTAAGTTATTACCGCTGCTCATTATGTACATTTTCCTTCATCTTCTGCTTTTACAATTACCGTATCTGTCCGTTGTCTTTTTGTACTGACATTTCTGGTGACCAGATGTTGCCAAACGCTTTTCAAGCATGTGTATTACTTGATTTTTTATTACTGTAACACGTGACGATCAATTTGATACTTTAAAACAGCGTTTTAAAAAAATATGAATTTCATCCATACAAAATCATCTTTCCAAAACACAGACACAAATGGCCTCATTTAGTTTCCACGTACAGTCTAAATTAAGAACGCGTGAATTAAAATTCAGAACACGCTACTTAAACTCATTTTGAAAGTGGCACAACTTTTATCCTGCAAAAAGCAGGGGGCACCACCCTCTGAGTAAAAAACACAGTAATGTACATAGATAATGTAGTTTCTACACCCTGTCAGCTTCCACACACGCACACATCTATTTTCCCTCCGTGTGTGTCAATGCCAGCGGCGCACCGAGCGATGCCTCTCCGTCTCAAGACAGAAGCGTAGCGTTGAGTGTCTCTTAACTGGCTCGTTTAGTCCTGATGGCTTAAATGATTTCATCACTATTAATGACAGGGACCGTGGCTCCCCGCGACGCGTTGCCAGATGCTCGGGGACCGCTGAGCTTCCCGATCTCTTCCTCTCACACCCAGCCGCCTCTCCTCATCCCTCCTTCTGTGCAGTCTAATGATTGTCCTCTACATGCCCCCTACCATCCTATTCTTTCTGTTTTCCTCAGCCGCTGTGGCCTCCTATGGATACTAAAACATGGTGTAGAGACACGGTGTTGGCAGTCACATCGCATGAGTGCGGGGTCAGTGTGCTGCAAGGCTGCAACTCTGTTAACAAGTCATCCAACCGGCATGTAATTGTTGTTGTGAATATCTATACCAAGAGAAGTTTTAGTAAAAAAAAACACAAACTCTTTCTCTGTTCTATCGGGCCGGCCAACAAATCAGCTATCAGCCCAGTTCCCGAGCCACTACAGAGGTCAGAGGTCAGATAAATGAGGTCAGCTGGCACAGGATCAGACTGCCCTCAGAGGTCTTTCCTCCAAATGGAATCAAAAGGCTTTTTTGACGGCTGTGAGCTATCGCCACACTGAGCCCCTGCCTTCATTAGCTTCCCCGCATAATTGGCAAGCTAATTTTGAGACAGATGCATGGGCCTTGTCTTGACGCATTGATGTGATTTTCATTCATTTGGATAATGAAAGAATTAAGTACCATTTTGGTCTCTCTTTTTCTCCTTTTCCCCGTCTCCTCCGTCTTGTTGAGCTCCTCGGTTCCAGCTAAGTAATGGCATTTTAATTCTACATGTGTGAGCGTACGTGTGTGTATGCAGGAAACCGCCGTTCTTTTTTATGAATGCGTAAGAGCTTTTTGTCTTTCCTGGCATTGTAACCGATAAGCTTGGTAAGGATCTGCTACGCGAACTGAGAATGAATTCTCAAAGTGTACCGCTTGTGGACTGGCTGCATATTACAGTAAAATTCAAAATCACTCCTCCAACATATGTTTTCACTATTTAAAGTGCAGGTACTGTTTCCCCTCGTATTTGGCCCTTGGATTTAATACAGTAACTGATTGCTACTTTTAAGAACTGCCAAGTGTCATGCACTGCTTTTTGTTCCACACAAGAATAAGGCTGTAGGTAAGATGCTATTTAATCAGCCTTAATCACCTTAAATAAAAGAACATTAATACCAATTTAATAGTACTTATTGTCACATGTTCGTGTGATCGAATAAAAGTCTCCTGCAGCGGCATACCAGATCGGATAGACCTGTGTGTTGTCTTGGATATAAAAACACGTGTTTGCGTGTGAGAGTCCATGCATGTGCGCGTGTGTATATGCAGTTATAATTTCCCAGAGCCTAAACCTTCATTGATTCAGTTGCTCTTGTCTTCCCAAGAAACAGCGAGAGGATTATGCCTTTAAAACGAGCTTTCTCATTGCAGATATTAGGTCATTAATTTCACAGGCTTACATATGAAAATATTGACTCTTCCCAGACACCCCACTATATCCTCTGTTCCAGCCACGGCCTTGTATAAATAAATCTTTTCAACTATGCAACATTGATACGCCATTGATTTATTCGTTTGAGGATCTAATAAATAAGCAAATGTATTGAATTATAGTTTAATTACTAAAGTTCCTGATTGATTCGTATGGCAGCGTCTGAGCCGTGTTTGTGCCACAAAGCAGAAAAATCTGTGCAAAACTTTACAGGCAAAACTAGAAAACCTGATTTCGAAACGTTTCTATTTCTTAACTGTTGGTCAAGTATTTGAAATAAAATGCAAATGACATTTTATTTTGAGGTGACTCCTCTACAAAGGGTTTTACTTTCCACATAATTTCCTGTTGTTCCCCTTCTGTGTTCGTCAGAGATCAATGATGTGTCTCAGTGAAATGCAAAAACAACCGTATGACACAGTTATTCTTCCAATCCTCGCTGACTTGTCATTCCAGTAAATTAAGTAAATCTCTGATTCACTGCATAGACGGGGGGACGCCAAGGACCACTAAAATTATCCAAGTCGCACACACACACAGACACAAAAGAGGCAGAAACTGTCTCAGAATAAGACAGAGTCATCCAGTGGGAGCGGGTGGGAGATGGGTGCAGCTTTATGTCCCCACATAGCGGACGAGGGATGGGCAGGCTTCGGGGAAACAAAAGAGCGGGAAAGAGGGAGAGAGGAGAAGAGTGAGAGTGCAAAGGTTGTCGCAGACTAGTCACAGAACAGGAGGGAGGGGAAGGGGAGAGGTGGAGGGGTGGGTGCGTTCCAACCTCTCACATCTGTTATTCGTTTGTCCCGAGCTGGGAAGAAAATAGCAGGAAGCGTTCTGGTGGTGGCGGAAGATGAAAAGACAAGAAGATTGAATAAAAAAACATGTGTCGCACATGCACTGTGGCTGATTGGATATGTCCCGTAGATTATCCCCCAGAGTTACTGCCAACTCGGAAAACATGCGGCGGCCGCATATGTACAGAGGCATAAGCAAAAAAGAAGATTCCCCTCATTCACTTGGCATACACACCCTGCCTCTGTCTACACGGCGCAGTGTCGGAGTCAGATCTACCCCTGTGGCCTCGACACACTGGTGTCTAACCAAACCTCCCAGTTTTGTTTTGGCCATCATTACACTTACCGCTGCTACAGCTCCTATTACACTGTCTGCATCAGCTCACATCTGGGCTTCTGTGCTAAAACATGCTTTACTCAAAAAGCAAAAGCTCGTATCATTTGTCAGACTAAGTGGCAGTCTTTTTTTTTGCTTTGTTCATTACAGACACACCAGGTGTGTACAACAGACGCAAAAATAGAAACAGATGCAACAGTCATCGAAAACGCGACATGACAATGCCAAGTGGCGGCCATTAAAAGCTCGTCACTCGCCCACACGGTGAGACCTCCCGTCGCTAACGAGCCGATATGTGGCGGGACACAGACAGGTAGGAGTAATGCCTACGTAATTATGCAAAGAGCACGAGTCCGCATTTGTGCACACGTGCAGGTGTTTGTGTGCGTGCGTGTGTCGAGTGCGCACGTGTGCCGTGCCACTTATGGCCCATCCCACAGCTCATTAACAGTAATAAGTGACTGCCGCCACTTCTTTTTTTGTCAGTGGGGATGCAAGCCAATCAATAGGGTCATTTCACATCATAACGGCTTACCAGAGCACATTATGGCACTTGTTCATGGCTGGGAATGGCTGCCATTAGTGGCATAGCCAGATTAGATTAGGGCTGGGTGGATGAAGGGTGGGAGGGAGTGGGGCAGATGGAGAGAGAATTAAAGAGGAGGAAGAAGGGAGGTGGATCAATATATGGATAGTTATGGAGATAACATCACAATAGGGTGTCTAGGAAAGATAGCATATTACAGACTCCTGACTTTTTTATTTTTTCTTCTTGTGGGAATGGATGTGTGTGTGTGTGTATGTGAGGAGGTGGAAGGTGTGTGTTTGCTCAAGCCTTGATGCCTATGAGCACTTGTCTATGAATGAGTCCATTGAGTGTGTGTGTACAAATTTGAGCATGTGTTATGAGAGAGTATGAATTACAGCGATCTACTCACAAATCTGCACCTCACTCAGTGTGTGCGTGTGTGTGTGTGTGTGTGTGTGTGTGTGTGTGTGTGTGTGTCTAGGGGCGCGGAGGTGTGTTTGTGCGTGCTGTACTTTGGCATATGCGTGTGCAATCCTGTTTAATTACAGATCAGGCTTTGAGGCAGAGGCAAACAGTGCTATAATTACAGGAAACACCTCCTTTAATATTTTATGGAAATCTACCCTGTGAGTGTGTGAGTTGTAAGTTGCACGTATTTATTCAGCATGCGAGAGAGCGAGAGAGGAACAGAAGAAGAAAACCAGGAGAGAGAGCGAGACAGATACGTATATAGAAGGCTTGTTCTGAATGACTTCTGGTTCTCGCCTCGTGATCTTAGTCCCGTCCTTTCATTCCTCCTTTGCTCTTCACAGTCTCTCATTTCAGATTTGTGTTTCCAAATGGCTACGCTAAATGCCCCCTTTCCCCCCCCCCACTTTTGAACTGCGTGCCTCTCAAATATTTATACTCCCTTTTACAGGGCCAAGAGACAGAGGGGTGAAGAGACTTAGATCTATCTATTAAAGATGAGCAACATCTCAAATGCATAAAGAGGGGTGATGAACACACGTGTTTAGGGACGGAAAGGTGTAAGTCACGGCTTAATGGTTGATGACATACTCTGAAGACGGTTTGTTTTTTGATTTACTACAAGTGAGAGGAAGCTGGGAAAACAGGATATGTTTTGAAAGAGAAAAAAAACCTCACATGGGAGTAATAGAGCAAAAAAAAAAAGGTAACACTAATACTGTTTACTTTATGCAGATTTTAAATTAGTTCAGCATCTGTTTTGCAGCATAACCTAACCTTGGTCGTCTGTTACATTTTCCAGTCCCTCCGAAATTAAAAAAAAAAAAACAATCTGTATGAGCAGCACTCGGAAACAACAACAGCTGGAAGTACGTATATCATAACCACAAAAAAAATCACAATGTCATGTCATCGAGTCGATGCTGATTTATTTATTTGTGATGGGTTTTTTTTTTGTTTGTTTTTTTTTTGAGAAGGGCCAAACAGAGGCCAAGCTGAACACATGTTCCTTCTTAGCCCGCAGTGACACAAACACACAAACATACGCGCACAATGGCAATATGCTTACACTCCAACACTAAGCCAGTGCCCCCCAACAGTGCCTGACACACTGGGGGACTTGGAGCAAGGCTTTGCTGGTAGCATGCTTTACTACTCTTTGATATGCACCAGTCATTAAAAATAGATGGCGAGCAATCATTACAGGCATCGGAATTAATCTAATTAGCCTAGCACACTAGGCCTCTTTGGTATGGAGGAGGAGGAGGCGGTGGAGGGGGGGGGGGGCATTCAGCAAACAGAGCCACCCGGCTGCAAATACAGTGTAAGCAGACGTTACATAGGACGCTATGGGGGCTGTGGTAGAGGGGGGGGAGATAATCCGCCTTGACTTATTAATACGCGCAAACAAGATTTAGCTCCTCAAAGCAAACAAATGAAGCAAGCGCTAAGAGGAACGAGGGGGGGGACGGGGGGAGCAGCAGAGAGCGACATGAAGAGAGAGAGACCAAGATCGAGGGAGACCAAGGGGAGATAAATTATTTAAGCCTGCATGGACTGTATGGTGAGCTGCAGCTACCAGTTGTAAAAAAAAAAAAATGCATGCTCTTCAGTCCACGGGTGCTCCTTTGCAAACAATAAACCAGATTTTTACTGTGGCATTCAAACCACTTTGGGAGAAGCTTCAGCAAGTCACAACACGGATCAAATCCTGCTGACCATGCCACCAACATTGCTTTTCAGCTTGAATAGATCACTGTAAGGGTCATTGTGGACAGACGCGAGTCCTTTATTGACTCTACGGACGATGGAGTGCTTAGCCCACAACCCTTCTTGACCCCTGTCACGGGTAATGACTTCTGCAAGTGGGTATGGGTAATAGTCCTTCTTTTTTACTTATACGCTAATAACTGACAGGACGTGGCTTCAGTTAAGCTGGGATAGGCCCACCCGCCCATGATTAAACATAAACACTTGCACAACTTCTGGGATCTTCTATGGTGTGTTTGTTTGCTTAAAAAAAAAAGTTCTTAGCAGGCGTTGAGACCAAAAATAGCACTGAGTAAAAAAAAAAATAAAAAGGCAAGGGACTGTGTCAGTGTAGATGTGTTGCCATGGGTACTGGTAAGAATATGAAATGCAATCCACCAAGTCCAGTTTGATACTGAAGGTTTACCAGATGCTAAACGTGGTTATCAGCGTGACAATAGATCTATCTGCTGACAACTGAGTATGAAGATTATTTTATTACTAATTATTATTCTGGATCTTTTAGGGTTAAGTAAAATCTGTACAGGTGGAGGTGGCAGTGCTGGTTATGTGCTGAGGCTCGACAGTGCCAAACTCTCCTCCCTCAGTGGGTTTGTTGGCCATTCTTTCATCCCGGCTTCTCTAATGCTAGCAGACGGTCATTACCATCTCTTTGATAGTTGGGGTCCCAGCTGTGTTCAGGGGTCTTAATACCCCTCAACCTCTGTCCCAGTCTACCCCTCCTTCCACCCTCCATCCAACAATCCATCCATCCCTCCATCACCCCCTTTACACAGCCGGTCTGAAGGTACATCTGAATAACTCCCGCAGGAGAGAAGAACGAGAAGGGGGGAAGAAAAGCGATGGAGAGAAAAGAAGAGAGGGGAGAGCTAATACCAAATCTCAGATGACCAAACCAAACGAAAGTCTATCAAAAGCCAGCTCAGCAAACACAACGGCCATACTGATGAGGCGGGAGCAAAAGCAGGGAGGGAACATGGCGAGAGGACAGAAGACTAAAGCTTAGTTTATACACCACTGCAGGGAAAACTGTGTCTTTGTGGCTGCAGTAGGTTACGGAGAATCATTATCTCCATCCATATCTTCTGAATCAAATATATCAGAGACGTATCTGCTGTTTTAGCAATCCAAACCTGAAATTGAGGAAACTATAGATCTGAATTTTAATAATCTGCAGGCTGTGTTCTTGCTAACAAAGTAGAAAGATCCCAAAGATGTAACCACATCCTAAATACCTAAAATGCCACTAATACCAGCGTCTACACCCATATAACCACCAGAATAGGTCCATTTCAATGAGCCTTACTTTGACTTGATTTCTTTATAAGTGGCTCATGGGCTCTGTGTATAGTACTGTGTAGCTTAGTCTGCTGAACGCGCAAGGAAATAAAAACATTAAAGAGACATGAAAAAATGAGGAGGAAAGATCGAGAGAAAGACAGAGGGAGAGAGACACATCTATCTGTTTATGTTTGAATAGATGGTATCCCGAAAGCGGTCAAGTGTGGTATATTTTTCAAAATGAAAGCTCTTTTTGCCGTTGCCATTATTTACTGCGCTGTACGCTCGCGCACACACACACACACATAGAAACACACAAATGGAAAGAGAATTAAGAGAACTGTAGGTGAACTGTAACTGTAGGTGGCATGCGGAAAGACACAAGCCAGAGAAAAACAGAGACAATTTCACCAGCACCTCACTCGCACGAAGGACATAATAGCGCTGAAAGCAAAACGACTCAATGAAACAGGAAAAGTGTATTTCTTGGAATCCACTTACACTCAAATTACAGTGACATTCTTGGCAGCGCTTGCAGCACAGGGGTAATCCAATGTACTGTAGCAAAAAAAAAGAACGTTTGGGACACTTATCAGGGCTGTGACATGAAAAACCAAAAATAAAAATCACAGGAAGAAATCAAATCAAGCAAAGAACAGAAAAAGAAGAGAGAGGGTTTGTTTTCTTGGCAGCATTTAAATCCAACTTTTTTTTTCTTCTTCTTTTTTTTTTTTTTTACAAATTTTTTTCATTCTTTCTCTCCCTCCTACCCTCCGTCACCAGGTTAAGTTACAGACATGAGGCGAAGGAATGAGGGAGTCAGAGTGGTAACATACGGTACCATGAGGAGCGAGACGCCGGCCCTCCCTGACATGGCGTGCACCGAGCAAGAACCCCTCCCTGGCCCCCACAGGCAAACACACACACACACACACACACACACACACAGTATTTGGACATATACAGACCAATCTGCCAAATGCAAGCAGATGATATGATTGTGCGCACATACACACACACACACACACACACACTCACAGTCTTTGTTTCACCCCCCCCCTCTTGCTTCACTTCCTCTCTCCCTCTGCGGCTCGCTCTGCATGTGTCCTGTCATATCTCCTTCAGCCCATAATTGTCCCAACTTATGGTGTTTCTTCCTGCAAGCCACAGTTTAGGAGAAGTGAAATCCTTCTAAGTGACTGTCACAACGCATCAGCCTCAGGCTGAGGGACCAACGCCCCGCTCGCTTCCCCTCCATTATTCCTCCTCCCTCATTCAGTCCCCCCCCCACTCCCCCATCCGTCCTCACTATCCCTCACTTTAAGTGTTTTTCTTGCTGAGATGCTCCACTTGTGCTTTCACTCCGTTTCTCTTTGTCGCTCTGTCTCTCTCTCTCCTTTTTTTTTCTCCCAACACACTCCACTTCCTCTCTCTCTTTTTCACTCTGTGTCCCCACACTGCATTTAACCTGAAGGGGAGAGCCGTAGTCACAACATCACACTGCCATTAGGCCCTGCCTGTGACCTGCTCTCCGCTCAATCCTTGTTCTCCCTGGCTACACCAGCCGGGAGAAGCAGAGGTTGAGTTTGCCTCTTGCTTCCCGTTTCCTCTGAAGGGACAGTGACTCCTTGACACACTTTCACACACACACACCAAGGAGAGAAGCTAAAGGAGTGTGTGTTCTCTGGACAGCGTGACCTTTGTCGTGACCCTGGCATGTCACAGCCCTGTGATGCATGTGTCACTTCTACTCTCCCTCCGACCTTGGTGCTCACGTCTCTGTCACCCAACCACACACACACACACACTAGTTTTCTCTTGTTGCGCCTCATTACACACAAAAACAATGACTGGTCTTTCCTGTCAACCAAATATACTTCCTATTTCAAGTTTGTCTTTGAAGCTCACTGCATTGCCCTGCATATGTGGACTACGGCTGCGAGCAGCAATTTTATTTTTAATGAATATGGCGATTACGTCAGATTATGCCAGAAAAAAGGCAATTTGTCTTAAAAAGTCTTATTTTATCCGACAAGCCAATTACGCCAACAATTATTCCTTTTTCAAAATAGTCGGAGATCCATTTTCTGTTCAACTAATCAAGAGTTTGGCTGATCCTTTTAGCTCAAAGATTACAATAAAATGAAATGCCAGATGTCACTCCGACTGTGCCACAAGTGGGGGCTAGCTAAATCAAGCAAAGGCAAGAAAAGCAAAAACAGCTAAAAAATCAGCAGTGCGGTTTAAAGTAGCGAACAGATATGTGCTTATTTTGGGCAACAGTGATTTGCGCGTGTGTGCAGCCGTGTGTACTATATGTGTGTTTGGGTCCCTTTTCCTCCTAGGTGTTTTTCTATTAGCCCTGTCAGGGCCCGGGATCGGTGCTTTATTGAGCATTTTATTGGAGCTGTGGACAGATCAGTCGCCTATCAACCTTTCATCGACCAATCATGTGCAGTGAGGGGAGGGACCTGGGAGGTCTGGCAGAGACGGACACTCTGCATTGGAAGGACGGGGGGGAGCTCGGGTGGTCACTCACTCATCACTTGGATACAGTCCGGCACTCAGTGTGCGTGCGTGTGTGTGTGTGTCTATGTTTGTGTCAAGAAAAGGGTCAGTCAATGGTCACCAGATGGTAACTGTTTGGGCTGGACCACAGCAAGCAAGAGAGAGAGAGGGACAGTCTCTTTACTCTCCTTTCTCCCTCTGTTCCTCACGCACATACAACAAACCACGAGAGTGATGGGTGATAATGGAGCAGACACTAACAAATCTGCACCTCTTGGCTAGAGGCCTTGACTGAGACTCAGAAAAGCAGACAGTCTGTCCAACTCATAAGCCCAAGTACAACACACCACTACATACTCAGCAGACAGAGGGACCAGTGACCCTTACTGTACAACGCTCAGTTTCCAGCGGCACTCATTTGTTGTTAAATGACATTCACGCCAGTGGAATTCACTGTGGTTAGCCTGTAGATGTGTAAGCCATTGCTTTGCACTGCAGGAGTTGGGTGAGTTTTAAATACAGCTTGCTGAACAGGACCTTGTCACTGTGTGTGGCCTTACAATGTGCAGGCTACTGCTGCTCTGGATATTAGCTCTTCTGTATGTCTGGCTATTAAATACCAATCCCCAGCACCACACACACACACACACTCAGACCACTTCCCTTTCAGTCTTAAAGTCAGGGACATAACAGTTTTGGCTGGCAGTATTGTGTAGGCCACAAGAAGAAGGAGAGAAAAACCAACTGTTCTTTTAGGTGAAACCTTCCAGCTGGAGACAGAAGAGTCGATGGGGGGAAACAGAAACGAGGCACTCGCCAGGACGACCAAGAAGGACAAAGTTGCTTGAAGGAGAAATTGTGACCGAGCAAAAAAAAGGGGTTGTTGGTTTTAAGATGGAGAGAGGAGACGAGAAAGTTCATGCAAGCTGGAGAAAATTGAGCATTTGAGCAAGTAGAGTGAAGTAACAAGAAAGGAGCGAAAGAGAAGGAGACGTTAAGAGAGTGAAATTGTAAAATACAGGGAGGGGAAAAAAAAGGAAAGAAAAGAAAGAAAGTAAAGAAGCGCCAGCAGCTGGACTTCTACTGCTAATTCAGCACTTTAACAAATCAATGCCACTTGAGGAGTACAATCCGCACCCTGAGCTCAGCGAGACGCATCAGTGAGACTGTGGGCGTGTTTGTGTGTGTGTTTTATGTGTGTGTGTGTGTGTGTGCGTGCGCTAGCCTGGAGGGTTGATGATGTTGGTGTGTGGTCGTCCACAGTAGTCCACATTAAGGTCCAGTAATGTGTTAATTTATAACTCTATCGCCCCAGACGCCTGCATTATCCATCTGTGTCACACGCTGGGCTTACTATATCTATCATCCGGAGGGGAAAAATGGCCAGTCCAGAGAGATTAAGGCACCGTTTGTGAGATTTTTTCCTTCTTTTTTTTTTTATTTCTTCCTTTTCCCTTTAGCTGTATCTATTGCATCTTTCCACACCCCTCTCCCTTTGTCCTCAGTTCCCCAGGTCGGGGTGATCAATTAGGGCTCGACAGACCTCTCAGTCCTAGCTGACCACTGGAGCTCCGGAGGCCCTGCAGACATGACTATCTACCCAGAGACGGAGCACTTAGGCTTGGGTTTTTAAACACGCTCCCTCTCCCCTGGCCCTGGAGGCCCTGTATGAATGTGCTGTTTTGGATATCAGTGATCAGTGATTGAATTACACTTCACCGTGACCTTTGTGAACTCAAAACGTGTTATCACTTACGGCAGATTGACAAAACAGATTGTAATAATCAAAAACGTAAATGTGTGTGTGTGTGGCCCGCGCGTGAGCTGAGAGGGCAAAAAATTGGCTCTATTTGAAAAGACCCTTGACGCATATAAGTCAGCGACATATAACCCGGTCTGTCATAACACTACAGGAGCTGTAATTTTACATGATTTCGCCACCACTTCTGGGCAATAATGTTGATATTTCCATAAAATATTATGTAGCAGGAAAGTATCCCTTTTTTCCTGTTGATGCAATGAATCATGGTTGTCAAAACATGCAAATAACATACTGTATTTCTTGAGTAAACATGGCTCCGTGTGTGTGTGTGTGTGAGTGTATGTACGTGTTTGTCAGTTTGTGTTTGTGCGGGTGGCTCATGCTCTCTTTGTCAGTAGCAGCAGGCACTAATAACACACAGGGGGAAATGATCAATACTCACCCTCTCTATTCAATTTCACAACATCACTACTATCACCGGACACACACACACAAACACGGTCACACACACTCACGTAAAATACACCAGCGTTAATGTAAAACAAAGGGCCTTTCACTAACAGATGTAGCCAGAGGGCTGAATAAAGCAGGAGAATTGGCATTGGTGTGAATGCGAGCGATGCATTAATATTTATTTTGTTAGAAATACTCCCCTCTATCCTAGGAGAGAAGTAGTGAACATGAGATATAGAGGAGAGGGAGGGTGGTGGTGGTGGGGGTTGATAGGAAAGACAAGCAGGCAATTCCACCTTTAAAGAGTGCAACAGTCATCACGAGAGGAGAAAGGGAATCTGCCCATTAAGACTAAGTGGATGTCTATTAGATCATGGAGGTAAGGAGGTGGGCATTTACCATCAGTCCAACTCACAAACAACCATGTCTGCCCCTGGACCGTGCCAGCGGCTGCGAGCGTAATACGCAGCCATCACGTTGACATCATTTAAAGTTTCTCATAAAGTTAATAGAGTCTTTTTTTGGGTGAAAATAAATGGCTCTCTAAACTTTTAGTAAATTTACTCATTCCCTATTTAAAACTATTTACTCCGAGAGTGTCTGCCAGGGACATCACCTCTGTGAAAATGAAGGCAATTAAAAGACTATCAAAGTCACCACCCAGTCCTATGAGATCAAACAAACCCTGTGCCCTCTTTCTACTTCTCTCCCTGTCTGTCCCCTTCACTCTCCCCCCACCTCCTCCTCCCTCTCTCTCTCTCTCTCTCTCTCTCTCTCCCTCCTTCCCCAGTGTAAAACCCCCCATTCTTATCACTGCGGTACAGTTAATCCTCCGTCTCTCCTCCTCCCTTCCATCGCGGCGTCCCTCAGGGGGGTACGTGAAAGGCTAAAAGGAGGGAGCACATTTGCCACTTGCCTGCGACACATAATACGGAGCAGGCAATCAACTTTGGCTTGACATGTATTTGCTCATCTCTGGGACACACACACACAATCCCACCACCACCACCACCACCACCTCCACCACTGCTGGGAAATTGAAGGGTGGGGGTTGGAGGGAGGGGAAGGAGAGGCGGGGAGGGGGGTGTGCCCAAATTAACACTTGACATTCAATACGGTCAGGTCCTTAATTGGCCGGGGCCTTCCTGAGAAGGCAATTTTCTATTCCCCAAACTGCCCCCGCACTGCACCATGTGCCAGTGTCATCTGTGTATGTATGTCTACGTGTCTACACGTGTGTGTGTGTGGGTGTGTGTGTGTGTGTGTGTGTGTCTGCCGGTGTGTGAGGAAGAGAGCAATTGCATCCGTGTGTAAGTATGTGCAAGACAAAAAAAAAAACTGAGACAATGTGTGTATGCATATATCTGCATGTGGCTGTGTGTGTGTGTGTGTGTGTGTGTGTGTGTGTGAGTGTGAGTGTGAGTGTGTGTGTTTGAGCCAGGGCCCTGTCCTGAGAGAGGCCCTCTGGTCCCTTCCCTCTCTCTAATGAGGCTGGATGAATTAGCGCTACGTGACATGATTTGAACAGCCCCCCCACCTCTCCTCCATGTCTCTCTCCCTCCTCTTTGTCCTTCTCCCCTCCTCATCCTCTGCTCTGTTTTTTTTTTTTTTTTTTCCCTCCTCCCTTAAAGCAGTGACAGGCATCTGGTGGCCGAAAAAATGCCAGGAGCAACCCCGCGGCTCTCGCCTTTATGCGTGCTGCCGCTGCTGAACACCACGCCATATACACGCAAACACACCTAGACA
This sequence comes from Larimichthys crocea, assembly GCF_000972845.2. Classification (NCBI taxonomy): domain Eukaryota; kingdom Metazoa; phylum Chordata; class Actinopteri; family Sciaenidae; genus Larimichthys; species Larimichthys crocea. Next base: position 4,258,648 of record NC_040020.1, read on the forward strand.
ATGCACACACACTACCACACAATGAAACACTTTCGCCTTCCTCTCGCAGTCTCACTTGCACTTCCCCGCATATCCAGTTACAGTTGATGTTATTACAGCTTTCAACCTGAGAGGTATTAGGCTTCCTTTAACAGATCTGACAGCATTTACAACACAGGCAAGTCGACGCCTCTAATCGCCTCTGTGACTTCAGCCTATTACCAATTGATCTCAAAGAGAGCCTCCTCCTCACCTTCTGACTGATGCACAAGCTGTCGGATCCTTTTCCTCTTCTTTGTCATAATGCGCTTTCTGTCTTCGCCGCTACATCCTGTAAACCTGACTGCTCTTTAAGTGCTCTCGTTTCACTTTTTCCCCCCCGTAATAAATCCCACAGCTGTTTCCCTATGATACATATATTTTTATTTATGTTATTGAGTTATATGCGGTCACCCGGAGGCTCACCTTTGCCCTCGTGAGCCCCTGCGAAGATGCTAAATTTATCAGCTTAACGGTCGTGCAGAAAAATAGCAGTAAATTGAGGTGATAAATCCGTTGTTGCCGCCCTTTACAAATCTAAACTGATCAACAAGCTGTGAAGTAATGGCTTGGATAAAGGAAACAAAAGCTTCAGATTTGTTTTGTTTTTTTTTGTATTTGGAGGAAACATAGCAAATGGATTAAATGCCATGAAATATTAAATGCCAGTCAGAGTCACACACATCATGCAGCAAACGATGCTCCCAACAAAGCACTTATGGCTGAGTGTGTTTCCCGACAATGGAAGAGGCAGCTCAGGCCATTTACAGAGAAAACATCAACATAGAAAAAGCAAGCGTACATGTGTGTGTGTGTGTGGCTATATGTGTGCACGCCATAACAAGACAAAATCTTTTAACTCGCACTGAAAAACAGAGCTTTGTCTTTACAAGGATTCTCACTTGGCCTCTTTCAAAAGAGCGAAGCTGTCACTTCAATCGCACCATAAATGTCGCACGAGGTGGAGCGGCCAGGCGATGTGTGTGCGGGGCCAGAGGTCACGCATGGTGACCTCCCACCCCTGGCTGGTTGCCGCAGATATAGGGTCAAACCAATTGATGTGTATCACAGTAGGCTAATTAGATCATTTGTGAGTTAATTGACATTATAGATTGTTAGAAAGTGAAGAGGAATGCTGCTCGATATGTGATCGGCTCGCATGCAGACAGGTTCAATTTAGTTGTGTGTGTGTGTGTGTCACATGCTCAGTGACAACACACACACACAGTGCTTCTCAGCCCACACACACGCTGTGGTATTTCATTGCACCGCGTATATGTATACACACACAACACAGTCAGAAAAACAAAAGCCACCCAGAGTCTCAGTTTGCCAGAAAAACACGAGCAGTGGGATGCCAAGGCAGCTGCATTTAACAGTGGCCATTAAATGTTATTAATCCAACAGCGCAAACATCTTTACAAAGTCAGCAGAGAGCACAAACAAATGCTTACACATGTTGCTTTAACACATTGCTCACAAGAAAAAAAAAAGTAGCTAATGAGTTTAGACTCTGGGTTTTTTCGGGTGGGGGGGGTTTAAAATGACAACATTGTTAGGAAGCAATTTACACAATCTGTATAAAGAAAAGACATAATAGGAGTGTGTGAAAGTAGGTATCTATGCCTGTAGCACTGAATATCTTTGAGAGTGTGTGTACATTGGCTACAAGCCTACCACAGCCTGTACCACTAGCCTCCCTTCTCCAAAAAACCTCCCTAAAATCCTCCCTGGGCCTCTAGCAATCAAATCTCCACTGTAAGCTGGAGACAGAACAGAACGGAGCGGAGAGATACTGTAGACGGAGAGTGAAACATGGGAGCGAAAATGACTTGAGAGAAACAAATGAAACAGAAAATAGTATGTGTGTGTGAGTGTGTGTGTGAGTGTGTGTGTGTGTGTGTGGATGGGGGAGAGGGGGGGGCTCTCTGTACTACTCCACCTCCTCCCTCTCTCACACACACACACACACACACAAGCCACAGAGTTCACCGTATGCATTAAGGGATGTAACAAGTTCACATGTGAAGTGTGGACATGAAATCACTGTTACCTGTTAGAAAACCATTTTCTTTGCACAACAAAGTTTAGTAAATTACCAGCACATCGAGAACGTACAATACACACACACACTCAACAGTACATGTTGGATTAGCAAAGGGGAAAAGAGACAGAGTCAACTGTGAGCCCTGAACAAAATTACCATAATTATCCATAACCATAAATAAGCCTGATGATGATGGTTTTAACAATAATAATAGCAATTCACCCTGAGTGCTTTTTCAAATAACAGTGACAGCATTAGTCACATCGCCAACAGAGAAATGAAAGGCTCTGTGCCTTGAGAGCTCTTCTTCGTTTGCCACTGCTGATGGGGCAAATTGGCAGGCAGAGCGAGCAGACAGGGGTCCTTAAGACGGACGTAAAAATAGTAGGCTGCCGATTTTGCCCGTTGCTCTGGCGCGGCTCCAAGGAAAACAAAATAACAGGAGTTGAGGAATAACAGGAAAAGGGAGAAGCCGTGGTGAAAGTATGCCCAAGTTCCTGTCACTTAGCACAGGTCACACCTAATGTCACCTTCCTCTGGATACTGGACGGGAAAGAACAGCCTCTCACAACAATGTCTCTGCCATATGTTCATGTCTTAAAATACTACAGAATGCCGCAAAATCTGCACAATGTCTCAGACTCTCTCTTTCTCTTTTCACTTAAGTCAATTACGTGTGATGATCTTCTCTGCCGGTGGCAATCTCTGGGTCACCGAAGCAAACACGAGCCCCTCCCAGCTCTCAACACTCTCATAACCCCTGGTACTGCCACTTCACACACACACACACACACACACACACACACACACACACACACACAATTATATTTCAACCCTTTCATAACTGCCTGGACCTTGGTGACAGCTGCTGCATTCCTGCCGTGTTTGTGTGTGTGAACGAGAGAGAGAGAGAGTGTGTGTGTGTGTGTGTGTGTGTGTGTGTGTGTGTTGCTGCCCTGGCCCCGTGCTTATGTCCCCCCTCATTAGCCAGTGGCGGGGTGGTGACATCCTGAACGACTGGCCCTTCAAACACACACTTCCTCTTCACACCGGCGACTTTTCCTCACTGCAGGAAACTACGCAAAGACAAATAACTAACAGCCCACACTTTTGAAAGAAAATGTAGAGAATGGAAAAAAAGGAAAACAGAGTGAAAAGAGTGTGTTCAGTTGTTTGGAGAGCCATCAGCAGACAAAATCATGAAGAGAGTATAAAAATATGGATTTATGATCAAACTAAAATATCTCAAACGAATTTGCGAAATCAAAAATGTGCAGAAATATCAAAAGGAATCTTTATTTCTTATATTATACATTATTTTCTCAAAGGATTGCTAATCACATGGCACACGCATGACGTTACCTCATCCCATATTCAACTGCCACACTGAACATTTATTTAAAACTAATCACACCTATAAAACGCGTCCAAACCAACAGCTCAAAATACCATGTGAATATCCTCAATGTTCAGATTCCTCTTGTGATTACTGGTACTATAGTGATGATTTTGTCAAAAGCATCTCACATAACACATAATAACTCACATACGCATCCCCACACAGGATTAAAAGAAGTCCCTGGGAAAGACTGAGCTGTAGTAGATTTCATCACTCAGCCCTGTGATAAGAGCAAAGCAGATGGCTTTGCATTTCTATCGTTCCTCAACACACACGACGCAGAGTGCACTGCCCTGCCAGACGTATGATAAAGAAAGTCTTTTGACTTCCATGATAGCGGACCCTACGTTCTGCATCCTCCTCCATTATCCGTGCATTCACCATGGCAGCGATGCGGCCGTCTCCTCAGGAAAAAACAGGAAACAGCTGACATGGAACCCGTGAGTGATGCTCACATGAAGCTTATTGATCGCTTTTTGCCCCGGGTCTCGCACACAGAGAGTCAGGGTCGGTGCTTAACCATAACACTGGTCCTTCAGGGCATTACTGCGCGACTACAGGGGTTACCGTATGACCTGGGACACACATGATCATGGCCATGTGAAATGCATTTTTTTTTGTATTTCATATAAAGATGAGAGTAAAAATGTCTCTTTTTTTTAAAAGACTATTAAAATAAGAGATGGTGAGGCAAAGAAAGGAGAATGGAGGCGTCTGCGTGTGGAGTCATATTGACAGATTTCCTCGGCAGTCTCCACGAAAGAAAAAAGAAAAAACGATGGAATTAAATGGACGTTGATTTTATCCACTTAAACATATACTGTAGATGTGTGCTGCATTTATTAAACGGCATAAAAGGGAAACAAATTATATTAATGAATGTTTCAAATTTCAATAAAAAATGAAAGGATGTGTTTGGTGATGCAAGCAGAAAAAAAAAAAAAACAGATTTAAGAAAGCCAGTAAAAATGTTGTGGACGTCATATCTCCCTGGTTGGTGCCTGGGTAAATATAGTGGGGACCACAGCATGAATGGGACCTTGTACATCCTCCTACTCCGTTAAACTAGATGGGTTCTTAATAGTGCACACACACATACAGTAAATATACAAGTAGCTGCAGCCACCTTCCCACTCAATCTTACTCTCCCATTGCTGTGCGCTCTCTTGCAGAAATAATGCTGCCTTCAGGAAAGGCTCACGTCGTCATTGTTGCATATGCACAAAAGACTGAGAGAGATGCTCGCTGAGAGAATGCCACAGTGGCCTTTCTCAGCGCTGCTCATTGTTATCTGGCACCCTCTAAACCAGCCAGGAGCATTGCAATAATTGCATTAAAGAGTGTAAGAGCCAACCGCAACTTTACAGTTAGAGGCAGGTGCTGTTGGTGGGTGATGTGTTCTGGTGAAGGAGTAGCTTTAAACCTCCTCCAATCAGGTGCAAACAGCCCTTAATAAAGAAACATTATGCCCCTCTGACACTTGTCCTTGTGTCTTATTACAAGTGGTAATCCTGTAAACGCATTAGACGCGTGCAACGCCCAAAGTGGTCCTGCGTTACGCACAGGTTCAATCTCAAGAGCCCTCTCTATGAAGACAGTAGCTCCAGAATGAAACAATCTGGTTTAGCACGTGGAGGACTGGTGGTGGAGATAGAGTTTTTTTAGGTGGGAAAGATAAGTCGAGAAGAAGAGAGAGAGAGAGAGAGAGAGAGAGAGAGAGAGAGAGAGAAAATAGGGGGGGGGGGGGAGGGGGTCGAGGTGTGGGGAATAAGAAGAGGGAGGAAAAGCGAGTGAGAGGAGAAGAAGAAGAAGCAGTGAGAGACAGAGACGTAGTAGAAGAAGGAAAAGAAAAAGTAGTAATGGGGGAAGTGGTGCGTGTCTTTTCTGCAAATCTCCTCTTTCACCTCTGCTCTCCTCCAGCTCTCCAGCCAAGGCCAGCCAAGAGACACTTCACCTCGCACCCACACACACATGGAGCCAGAGCCAACACACAGAAACACACACTCACAGAGAGAGAGAGAGGGAGAGGACACACACCCACAAAACTGCACACACACTCACTCACACAACTGGCATATGAGTATTTAGCCACCCACTCAGAAAAATAAATGGCAAAAGCACAGACACAAAAGCCTTAACGCACACATGCACATGCATTAACTTCAGTGTCAGAGCACACACACACACACACACACACACACACACACGCTTGACATCAGATACATGTACGTATAGGCATCCATATGCTCTGTGTGCAACGACCCATCAAAGACAGACATGGAAATAATAACAGTTGAGTGTAACGACACACACACACACACACACACATTCACTGACTGTGGATAATTCCACACACATGCATCAAATCACTGCCCAATCCCACACAATGGTAAGAAGCAATGCATATGCACCACATATGCAACACGCCTGTACCCCACTGTGTAAAACAACGTGTGCACGCACACACACACACACACACACACACACTGACCACTGTAAGTGTATCAGTGTGTTAATGGGCAGATTAGCACGTTCTGTGATCTGCACTGAAGAGGATAATATCAACCTCATTTCTTCAGTCAGACAAAACAAAGCAGAGCGTGTTACTCCACAAATATGTCTGTCATCGTGCCCTAACAGCGTTCACTTCCAACGTTTAACATACACAGACAGGATTGCATATAGGCTGCGCTGCATTAACCAAATATAAAGAAGAAGGGGGAAAAATCAAGCAATGTGATTGTAAAAATGGATCCAAACAAAACATTTAAATACGACACAAGACATGAAAACACAAGAAAATATTGAGGAAAGATGGAAATGGAAGAACTGAAGCCATACTTTAGAAAGTTAGATATTTAGGTTGGAATTTTTTTTTTCTAAAATAAGCGGACAGTTTTTTCTTTTTAATAAGGTGGAAAAATTACTGATTTAAAAACATATCCGTATTTATCACAATCCATTGGTGCTGTTTAGTGTAATTTTAACAAACATTTTAAATTTGCAAAATGCATGATATGAGTAAAAAATGAAATGCTGCAGGCGTGTGGGTTAGTTTTCAAATGAAAAGGGGAAATTTACAAGGAGGCAAAAATGGATGTGAAATTCAAAGAAAGCAGAAAACTTTCAATTTTTAAAGAAAAAATATGATTATAATAATAATTATTATTATCACAGAAAAATTCTAGATTTATTTCTTAACAACAGCCTGGTGTTGATACGTGTGTCTCAGGGTCTCCGTGTGAGATGGAGCAGGCAGCACTGAGAGCAGACAGAAGCTGTAATGCCACTGTACCTCTTCCAGGTCTCGGCCCATAGTCGACCTGTCGCACTTCAAAGGAAGCCGCGTTACAGCACCCTTGCAAAAAGAAAAAGGAAGAATCTATTTTAGAGATTTTTTTTAAAAAAGACTGAAGACATGCACTGATTTCTTTCTTTTTTTCTTTTCTTTCCTCCCCCCTTTTTTCCCCCTCTCGGAGGTCTGCTGTGAGCCTGGGTGGCAGCATCAGATCCTCAGGTGGAGGTTCAAGCACATTTTTTTTACGAGCTTTTACAACCTTGAGTCGTTCCCACATTCCTCCGACTTGAAGCGGAGGATAAAATATATTTTTTTTTTTTAAAGAAAGAAAAGAAAAAGTCGCGGCCTCCGGCTGCTGTATTGTGCAGGAATTATCCCTGATGAACCAATTAGGCTCGTAGTATCACTTAACTCCGGGGTTTTTAACTTGCAAGGGTCGATATTCATAGCCACGCATGTACAGCAGCGGGTCAATTAAGGCTCCAAATATTATCACTGCGTAATGCCTGGGAAATAATTCCACTCCTAATTAATGTTTGCATTTTTCCCCCTATCCATAAAAACAATTATCAAAGTTCCCTCTTGCAGTGTTTTGTAAAAAATAAATAAAAAATAAATGTGTTTTCTGAACATTAGGAAGCTGAGAAAATAGGCAGTATTTATCGAATCCATTTCATTGATTTCATTTAAATTTCATGCTGTTCGTGTTGTTTCCTGTTGACACTCGCGTGGATTATAGAGGCTGTGAATCTGCTGCTGTGTGGCTCAGGAAAAAAAAAAAAGAAAAGGAAAAGAAAAAGATTTAAAGCCTATTAAGGCCTGTTATGAAAGGTGTAAATTACTCGCTTACAGTCGTGCTTTAATCGCCACTGTTGTTAATTTCGTTAGTTTAGAGAAAAAACGCAATTGTGCAAAACTATCAGATTATCAATATGCAATCTCAGCACAACAAAACAAAACAGCAAATATCAGATTAGTATTAAATTCACCTTTTTTTCCCCCCTCCCATCTGTTTCTCCAGTTCATAACAGCATCGCCTCCAGCTAAATATTTTGGGGCTTAAATGTTTCATTGTCTTGCAAACATCGAACATGGAAATAAATGAATATATTAATTCTGAAATAATTCATAATTACAGCCGAAAACACGTGAAAGGGTCTTGAAAATCAAAAATGAGTGAGTCACTCAGGTGGCTTTCTTTCTCAAATCCACATCTGTTTTGTTTAAGTCGTTTTCTTTACGCTGAAGGAGGCAGGTGCTGCTTTTTTTTATGGCGGGATTTGTGCTATAAAAACACCGTGAGAAGAAGAAGAAAAAACAAGCTTCAGCATCACATCTCCTTATTCATAATTTGATAATTAAAATCTTGACTTTCTTTACTTTCGCTGATGTTTTACGCACCGACATGATCAGACACCTGCTGTAAACCAATTTCTGTCGTTTCAGCTGTGGCTGACAAACTGCATAATTCAGAATAGATCGTGTTAAAGTGATATTTTTCCCCCCTCATTTATGAAGTCTTGCTTTGGTTTACAAGTGATGTTATATAGGTATTGGTTAATGTGTTTCTGGCTTGGTGGTGCCCTGCACATCACCACACAGCCGCATCTGTCCTAAACGCATTGCGCAGAGCTGTTTCGCGTCTCTATCGATCAGATGGAAATATAATTTGGTCTAACAATGATAAAATACCGCATCCCTCGTGTCACCTAGTTGATCTTTAAGGAGAGAGAGGGGAAGATTTTGAAACACAAGCCCATAACGCATTCCTCTCCTCCAACACCCCAGGGTGCGCCAGCCTCGGCAAACACAAAGTCATTATCGGTTAGATTCCAAGAAGGCGAGTCTGTCAAGGAACAGGCTTCCTTCGGAGAATTTATGTCATGCCTACTAAACATGGGAAGATGTCTTCTAAGTGGTGCGAGGAAGGATAAATAACAGCGAGTCCCACAGCTGATTATATTGAAACAACGGTGCGCATTTGTAAAAAGGATTGGGGATGCAAACGTGTGGGTCCCAGCAGATGCTGAGCGCAGGGGCCCATCCACCTGCTTTCATACCGGGAGAGATGAGGAGCGATCTCCTCTCTGAAAACAACACACCCCGGATCATCCAGTTCACTTATCAAGAGTTTTTGTATGGTCGTTTCTTTAGGAAAAAAAAAGTGATGTGCATGAGAGGTGCAGTTCAGTCAGAACACTGTAAATCTTTGGTTAAAATGCACAAAAGGTTCCCAGAAGTTAGATCGGAATATGTTTTATAGTCCCAACACATTAGTTTCACCTTCACGATTAGACCTCTGGGATTAAAAAACAAAACAACAACAACAAGAAGACTCTATAAATAGTCTGGAAATACCGTCAAGGTGACAGAATAAGTTTCTCATCATTTACAACACAGAGCTGCGGCGATGCTGTTGCGCAAGAACCGCTGTGGCATGAGTGCGTAACAGCATGTGCATGGTACGGAGAGCCTGCAGGTCCCGCTATGATTAACTGCAACCTAACAACCATCCTCTATCTTTACTGTCTCCCCCTCACACACACACTCACACACACACATATACACACACACGTGCGCGCGAACGGACACACGCTCACACACACACACTTACACGTACGCGCACTCCCTCACTCCTCTTCCCTCTCCTTACCTCACATTTATCCGACGAAACCACAAAATCCCCCGTCCCCTTTTAAAAATAACTCTCCTGTTCTAACTTTGGGGGCTCGACTTGAAAATGATTCTTTTTATAAAAAAAGAAAAAGAAAAAAAAAGAAGAAGAAGAAGCTGCTAAACAAGAGAGAAAATCAGTGTAACATCCACGATAAGAGACGAGAAATGTCGGGAGGAAATGTGGACTTTTCCTCAGCCCGGTGCAAGGCTATCCGTTATCATCATTACTTTTCCAGGCTGAGCCTGTGTGTTCATTCACGGCTCCTCTGCTCTTCTGTAGCCGCGCAAGGGGCTTCCTGCCTCGGCCACATGAAGTCAATTAGCCGGTCCCAGAGGGGTGCCCCTTCCCGAGTCTTTATCGGCACTGAGGTTACCAAAACACTGCTATTGCTTGCTTTTAAACTCCACACCCGCTCACAGACCAATTACGGAGACTTAAGCATGTATGTAACGAATCCGGACAAGGGATAATCCATCAAATGGTGAAATAAATGAATTATCTGATATTGTGCAAATTCTGCATTAAAATATGTTTCTTTTTTTTTTTTTTTTTTACAAGCACACACAATCTGCTTTTTTTTTTTTAAGTGAGTCTACAGAGCAGAAAACTGAATTAGGCAAATGAAAAAGAACACACACACACACACACACACACACAGAGAGAGAGAGGCTACATGAATGAAAACACAGTCAGGCATGGTGTGTGTATAAAACAACAACATAGAGACATACACACAACAAGAATCAAATCTCATGTGTTCCAAAAGTGCAAAAAAAAAAAAAAAGCAAAAAGTTTCAAGTAAGGACTCTTATTTTGAAATATCACAAACAAAACACACATCCACCCCACCTACCCCCTGGATTACATACACACACCTACTGACACACATTATGTACAAACTCTCTTTTTCACACACACACACAGAGCAAGAGGCAGAGTAAGAATCACAGTAGCAAATGTCTGAACATACACCAAGTGGGGAAAAATTCAAGTTTGGTCCTTGACTGTAGGTTGTAGGGGGGAAGGACAGAGGAGACAGAGATGGAGAGGATGAAGGGCTGAGGCTGAGCTGACGTACCTGCTGGGACATTCTGTAGAGGAGGTTGCTGTCAGTGCTCTGCTGCTGCCATGTCCCCATGAAGCCCGGCTGCTCAGCACTAGGCGGTCTGGTGCTGAACTGCATGGAGCTTTCGCCTGCTCCCTCAGCACTGCTGCTAACGATGCTAATGCCACCCAGACCACTTCTGCTGCTGCTGCTGCTGCTGCTGCTGCTGCTGCTGTTGCTGGTGGTGCTGCTACTGTGGCTACTGGAGGGGATGCTCGTGCAAACGCCAGCGGTGCCGTTGGGTCCGTTAGCCTTAGCTGGAGGTGGCCTGGGCGGCTCCGGGTCTGTGCTGGGCTCTTGTGGGACTGTGTCACACTCACTGCCTCTCACATCCAACTCTGCCTCCTTGGACTTAGACAGAGAGAGGGAGAGACAGAGAGAGGGAGGGCAGGAGGGATGTGGGAGTGTGAAGGAGGAGAGAAGAAAAAAAAAGAAAGTCAGTGAAGGTGGGTTCTTTTGGGGTCTTGTTGCCTTTTTTTTTTTTTTTTTTTTTTCCTCCGTCTCGTGCGGGTCCTGCTTCTCGAGCAGGAGGATAACAGCGAGAGGGGAGTTGAGGGAGTAGATGTGTGTGAGGTTTCTTGGCAGCCCTGGTGGCGGAGGAGTGTGTGTGGAGTTAATTCTCAAGAAGAGAGAGAAAAGAGGGCTTGCAGTGAATTTCCTCGGGGGCCTCGTCTTGGACAGGGCAAGATGAGCAGAGCATGGGAGGTGAGGAAGGATGAGGAGACGGATGGAGGTGAGGAGGGGGCTGATGAGAAGGTGAACGAGAATGGAGTGCAAAGAAAAAAGAGGGGGGGTGATGGGAATTAGCGAGGAGGGGTGCATGATGTTGCCCGTGGCCTCAGTTTTTTGCTTTAATCCATCTGTCAGTCATTTTGTACTTGGACATGGACTCAACATAAACACACTCACACGCAAACACACACAATGAAACACATGTTGTAGCAGCATGCGTGCATGCACACACATTCAGACACGGATACACAGGACTCTAATGTAAGAGATTATTCTTTTTTAAAAAGTAGAAAAAGTTCCTGTGAGCTGCCATCTGCACACTCAAACACTGAACACATGCACACATGGATAAAAACAAATGTAATGGATTCTGTGTAATCTGTGCAATGAATCTATTTTTTATTTTCTAATGTCACGAATGAGTCTTAAAAATAAAATAGAAATAAAACCAAAAACTGTGTAAGCTGCACTGTGGAGCAGAAACAGCAAACAACAACAACAACAAGTAAAATGTGAAACGTAAATATACAGCATGACAGAAAACATGCTGCTCAGAAATGTTCAAAAAGTCCCAAAAAATTAAAAAATAAATAAAAATTGCAAATGCAAAAAATGAAAATAAACAAAGTCCAGTGGAAAGCGGCACATAAAGAAAAACAGTGGAGCCAATAAAATGCACGAATGTCTCTTACCATCAATTCTGTGCCTGTCCCAGCAAAGTGAAGATGAGGTGTGGGAGTGAGCCACCAGCTATCCAGCTCTCCCTGCCTCCCGCTCCTCTCTCTCTCTCTCTCTCTCTCTCTCTCTCTCTCTCTCTTTCTCTCTCTCCCGTTCTCTCTCCTCTCCTCTCTCTCCCTCGCTCTCTGTGATTGTGTCCCTCTCTCGACGTCCGTGCCTCGCCGCCTGTCCTCTCTCTCTCTCTCTCTCTCTCTCTCTCTCTCTCTCTCTCTCTGACTCCTCTGTACTCCGCTGCAGCCGCTGAGGAACTGAGCTGAGCGCCTGAGCCTCCGTGTGTGTGTGTGTGTGTGTGTGTGTGTGTGTGTGTGTGTGTGTGTGTGTGTGTGTGTGTGTGTGTGTGTGCGCAAGAGAGAGAGAGTGAGAGCATGTGAGAGCGAGTGAGTGAGAGAGAGACGGTGGCTCTCTGAGTGTCTGTCTATGTGTGTGTGTGGATGAGGAAAAGCGAGCATGTGTATGTGTGTGTGTGTGTGTGTCGGGGCCGGTGCAAGCTCAACTGAGTCAACTGTGCCGCTACACTCTGAGATGTTCAATGACATCGCACTGCACGCTTCTTCACACACTTAACACACACACACACACACACACACACACACCCCTCCTCTGCTAGGGGGGTGGAGGAAGGTGGGGGCAAGCGCCATCGCAGAGCAGGAGAAGCGGGGGGAGCGTTTGTCCCTCTTCCTTATTACCATTTGCGCTGCGAGTGGCCGGCACGTCTCAGAGCAACTTACTTCTCCTGAGGGAGCATCCCGCCACACACACACACACACACGCACACACACACATACGCACGCACGCACGCACGCACGCACGGTGCTTAGCAAAAGATCTTAGTATTTACCTTGAAGGAAACAGCTTGAAGAAAAAGCATGTTTCTTTGTTTTGAAAAATTGAAAACCTAGGATTGTATTCAACAGAGAGGTTCTTTGATCACAGCTCAGAGTGGTTCCGATTTGTAGGGCAGCAATAAAACAAAATAAAACAAAGAAATAAATAAATGAAGAAAAAAAAATATATCAATAGACTTGTTATCTCTAAAAAAAAAAAAAATATCATGCCTTTGTTTGATTTTCAAGCACCCTAATGAAAGACTAATGGAACGCAGGCAATCTGCCACCGCATTGTGTATGAGAGCACACACACACACACACACACACACACAGAGAGAGGAACCCCCCTCCGCCCCCCCACCCGCGGAGGCGCTCAGATTTTAATTAAGAAAAAAATGAGGAAGAGGTTCCATTTTAGCCAAATTGGTCCCCACAGCAGCAAAGGTAAGGGGATAAAATGAGGGATGGAGGAGTAAAGGGAGGCAGACACGGAGAAAAAGACACACAGGAGGATAAAACCAAAAAAAAAGAAGAAGAAGAAGAAGAAGAAGAAGGAAGAGGATCTATGCTTCCTTTGACACGGCGTATAGGACACATCTCAAACAATGAAGACATCCCCCCCTTCCTCCTCCTTCTTCTTCTCCCTCTTCCCTTTAAATCTCCTATCTCCTCTTCTCCACCCCGTCTTTTTTCACCCCACCATCATTAGAGAAATGACAGACCAGGTGCCTCCAGTCCGCAGCGAGAGGGAGATGTCACTGTGATCTTTCCGCGCCCGTGGAACAAAAGAGAAAAGGGGGCAGAAGGAGAACTTCTCGGCACTGCTACGTTAAATGGCTTCTGATATATAAAGTCACTTCAAATTTTGTGGCAAATTGCTGTAGACAGCTGCTTGGACGGTCGTCTAAAAGCCTTTTGTACAGTGTACTAATGGCAGTATACTGTTAACCTTTGCCGAGATTATCACACCGGTCGTTACTGTTATGTACAAGGGATTTCTGCTGGCAGGGAGAAAAGTGTACAGTGCGAGTCTCACCACTTTGAAAATGTGCAATTGTGTCTTTTGTCTTGAGCTCAATTTACATCACTCCTGTCTCCTTCCCTGCCTACATCTTAATCCTTTTGCTTTTGTCTCTTGTGATGTTTTTCAGCACTCCCAGGTCTCTTTACCTCGCTCTGTCTCCCCTCTCTCTCTCTTCCTTTCTGTTCTTTTCTTCATTTAATGTTTGGCATAGTGGCCTGCGCCTTGTCAGAAGCCACAAGCAGCATTGTCGTAAAAAAAAAAAGGCGTAATGTGTCACCTCCTGTCCATGTACCGCACACTCTGCTCTTAACAACTTATTGAAAAGGTAATGCACGAGGCTCGGGCTAATTATATTAAGTGACAATTTAGCGGCAGAGGTTCCTTTTTGCTCTCGCCGCTCACGCTTCTCTTCCTCTCTCGCTCTCTGCTCCCTCCCTCTCGTCTGTAAATGTGCAAGTCTGTGGGTTTGTCGAGTGGCACTCAGTGTTTCAAGTCAAGCTGGTGGCTCAGCTTCTGACCTGGCTGGTTAATGGCTGTTATTTGTGGGAGGGAGGAGTGGACTCTGCCAATATTGCTCACTCTCCCTCCACATCTCTTCCAGCCCGCAACCGCCCCCCCTTTCCCTTCCTTCCCTCTCGGCTCTGCTGATGGTAATAATGGCTGTGATGACAGAGGAAACGAAGAGGAGACACAGAAGTAAAAATACAGAGATTCAGAAATTTAGGGGGGAATCGGGAGGAAGGAGGAAATGGAAAGGTGAAAAATGCTGGGAAGCAGGAAGGAGCGGGGGGAAAAAAGCATTCAGGAGAACCTCGGGCTCCTTTATTAAAACTATTATTGTGCAGGACTTGAGAATTCCCCCCGGGGCAGGGGTCCATGTCGAAGCCCATATAATTAACTAGAGGCTCAGCTACGGATCAATTACCAGACAAGCAAGTGATAGCCGAATCAATGGAAGATCATCAGGCTCGTTATCAGTGTTGCAACTCATTAGAGGAAAAGTGAGGTAGAGAAAAGGGGAAAGAAAAAAGGGGATGGGGGAAGTGAGGGTGGTCGGGATGAGGCAGGAGGAGAGGGCAGCGTTTGGTGGCAGCGCGTTAGCCCAGAGGCAGACGGGTGTGTGTCGGATGCTGGTGTGTGACGGGGCTTGTAGTCCTCCTTAGCTGCCGCCGAGCAGTGACAGGGAGGGAGCCCTGTATGACAGAGTACAGCCTGCTCTGTAGCAACAGTCACTGAGGCTTGTACGGATCAATACAAGTGTGTGCACGAGGTTAAAGCTCTGCCATAGCATCCTTATTCCCCAGCGGCTCACACACGCTCAGTCTGAGGTACAAGCCAACAAGCAGTCAGAGAGGGATCGTCAAGATTGAAGAGTTCCAGAGCAAAGCCTGCATTACCAGAGTCAATTTTGTAGGAATACTTTATCCCAACATGTTACCACCACATCCCTAAAATGCTAATGAAAGATGACATGAGTCCATGCTGATATTTTTAAAAGATATTGCTATTGCAATTATATAAATATCGTATAATCACACACACGACCTGTCAGAAATCAAAACCAAAAAAATGCAGATAGTGTCCAACATGTTGGACACGGCTGAGGAAACAAACACTTTTAATAAGAGTAAAATAAGTATCAAACTGTGCAACAGAATGCACAGCAAACATGCAGCTCTCAGGTGTCCCGTCTTTCCGCTCGATAAATCCCAAACTTTGTGAAAATGCCTACAGTGTGTTAAATAATAAATCCTGCAGTGACTGACTACCTAAGATTTGAATCATCCCACACACATTGCAAGAGATTTTAATGCTTTTAAAAAAAATCTAATGTTACTATAAGAATCACTCTATTCTTTGTGTGAAAGAAAGAAGTAAAAACATTTCCATCTAATATTCAAGGAAACAGTAATTATAATAATACAAGTCCTTCATTCCTTATTTTTGTTTCTTTCCTTGACAACACATCGCCTTGAATAAATATAAAATTTCGATCGATGGATTTAAGCCAGCGGAGTGAACTCTCATAGTGTTACATACTACAGTATGACTCATCATTTTTTTTTTTAGATGTACTTTGGCAGCGATATCCATTATATGAATTCATTGGTCGTTATACTCTGTTATTTCTTTGTTTTGTTTGTTTTCTCCTCTTATAACTTGATTTTTAAGTATTTTATTTATTATTTTTATACCGTTTGTTAGACAAGATAAACACACAGAACATTTTTATTGCACATTATGATTAACTCTGAGTACTGTATGACATTGAAACCTTTCTTTGTGCACGACTGTTGTATAAAATCTTGAATTTTGATTATTAACTCTCTACATAATACCATGTATGGTGTCATATAATAATGAGATATAATATTTTTTTTCTGTCATTGGTGTGAATGAATTTAATATTTAGTATATAAGGTATAAATATGATTCCAACTATTCACAAGTTGTGATTAGAAAATCAGATTCAAAAAGTATTTTACGTCTGCAGAGCACGTCAGGTAAAACAGAGTCAAAGTCAGACTTCTTGATCTCTTGTTCAACTTTTTGTCCTTTGACTATAAGCTACAAATGTAGCCTCCACAAATGCCCCCTCCATCACTAAACCCACATTATTACACCCATCAAACCTCTCAGCGCTGCCTGTTTGTTTCCCAACATTGACATCTAATGGGTCAAATAGCTCCAAAATTGGGTGCGACATCACTGGGTTGTTAGAAGAGTCTCAAGAGAACCAATTCTCCTTTCTACGCTCTTATGTCTTGAGAGGCAAAGTACTTTTTTTCATTTTCTATGCAAAGTGATAAAATATGTTCACAGCTAACAACAGTGTCTACTAAACAGATGCAGACCTCACTAAAAAGTCACGTCTATTGTTATTTTTCTGTTTGTTTTTTATTTGTTTTTGTTTTTTCCTGAGGTGGTATAATTTTTCATGGAATGAAATCACAACTGAGCCAAACTCAAATTGGCCTTTTACACACTAAAATAAGGGCAAATGGATGGACTGAAGCAGAGGGCAGAGAGAGGGGAAAGTGGAACAACATAATTTGTGCAGTGATGGTGATTATCTGCTGCAGAAACATATGGTAACGGCCAGCAGAAAAAGGTTGATGAGTGTCTCTTTGCTGAGAAGGATGCTTCTCAAACGCACAACGAGAGAACACTGGTTCACTTCAGAGTGCTGCAGGAGTTCATCCTGTGACCTCTTTTGTAATCCAAACTTTTCTCCTGATTGAAAGGTCTGAGATTTCTTTTTTTTTTTTTGTCTATTTGAGGTCAAATTATTTCAAATAAACAGACCAAAACAACAATAATCATGATTCAACACTGGTGGGAAGTGGCATTTCCAAAAGAGTGAGGGCAGCCTTTGTACAGTAGAGACATAAGCAGGAGCACATGTCTTGAGGGCTGGTACTGTGGGTGACCTGATTTATGGTCATACAAGGATGCACACACACACACACACACACTCAAACAGGCAACGTGTGTGTCTGCATGTGACAAGGAATGGTGTGTCGATCAGATGGCACAGGGATAGAACTGTCACTGTTCTGCTACCACTACAGGGCCACAAGACATCATATGACACCGACAGGAACAGCCCTTCGCTTGTAATAACGAGAGAGACGAGAGGGGGAGAAAAGGCGAAGTGAGGCACAGACGAGGGCACCGAAAGGTCTGAAAGAAACGAGAGAGAGCCACATGATTGTCTGTGTCACTGATCGCCGCAATCTGGCCTCTGCTAATAAGTGCACCTTTGTGACAAAAACGGAGAAATAAACGCCAGCGGAGCGTCATCTTCCAGGCTTATGAGTTATTTATGATTTTCAGCTGTATCTGTGATAACGTAAAATGGCAAAAGGTTAATGGCTGAGAGCACAATCTGCTAATGCCTATTTGGCAATTCATGACCTAATGACACATGTTATGTATCAGGTGCTCCATGTGCTAGTTTCTTCTTTTTTTTTATTTTCAAGAAGGGAAGACTCCTTCTTCACTCATGAGGTCGATTTTATCAGCACCAGCATCGCAGCGACTGGTGCACGAGACGTCATGCACACACACTCATATCCAGTACACATGAGCACCTCTGACCCTGAGGTGGTTTTTCTCACCAAATTACAGCAGCTCCTACGGAACTACATCGGCTTCCTTTACTTTACCTTTTCTGCACCGCACTTTCACCCCACTACATAAAATCCCACCTATTTTAGCAGGTTATCCCCAATAAGACAGCAGACTTTTCATTACCCCAAAATACACTGGACAGTATCATATATGCAATGCGTCATCTAGAGACGTTACAACTGATTATTTTTTCCATTATTGGAACGACTGATTGTTTTAGAAATATGTTCTTATTTTGTCCAACCAACTGTCCAAAACCCGAAAGTGTCCAATTTACTGTTATGTCTGCAAGAAACCAAACTATATTGTGCCTTTTAGTAATTTACTTTTACTGGCAGCATTTACAGAATGAAGAAATCAAAGTTATTTTAGACTTTCTTTCCTGAGTGAATTTTCTTTTCACCAAAAGACCTCCATCCAACATGGACTCCAACAATTCTGAATCACCAAAAGTTGACACGCAGTTTTTAAAACCTAAGCTCAAATGAAACTGTCCAGGTTTTTCTTTTCTTTTTTAAATGGAGAGGGGCATCAATTTAACTTTAATCCCAAAATACGCTGACCTCCACAACACGTCCAATGAGACTTTGGCATCGATAGAAGATGTAAATTAAATTAAATTAGCCTGCATCATGCATCCATCGTCTGTATCGCTGAACATCTCTGATCCTACCAGAACTTGAGTAGAAAAAGCATGACAGAAAATATCAGATGAGGAAAAATAATATTTTGATGTAGTCAAATATTTCATTTTACGCACTACCCTTGCACAAGTTTGTTGTGTGAAAGCACAATATAGGTGTGGTGCATCAAGGAAAGGGTTACATATGAACCAAGAGGCGTGGGAATAGTGTCTGGGGAAAGAAAGGGAGGGGAGAAGCAGCAGACGAAGAAGAGGTTGAGTTCCATCACTTGCCTATTGACTGGAGCGGTTTCAGGGCATTTCACAGACGTGTATATCAGGGCACCCTGAGCCCATCCTTCTGCCTTTTTCTTCCTCTTATTTCCTCCACTAACTCCACAGTCATCCACACTCACACTTGGATAATTCTCTTCTAATCATCTCTGGATCTTCTCCTCATCCAGCCTCATTTACTTCCCTCATGTCTCCCTCCCCTTCTACTCTCTCTCTTCTCACCTCATCAGACAGGCCTCCACCTCACCCCTCCGCTGCCTCCATCCCCTCGCTCCTGTCCTCTCTCACTGACCCGTGCTCCCCCCCAGTCACAGGGCGTTGTGTCTCTACCTGCCAGGCTCCCTGACAGCCCCCCGCCCCCCCCCCCTTCACCCCCTGAGAGGAGACCGCCTGCCCATCCGGAACGCTGCCGTGGCAACCCTGCCAGCGCCCCCATTGTACAGCCTCCCCACCACCACCACCACCACCACCACCACTAACCCAATCTCCACCGAAATCAGCACTGAGAGTTTGAAAAGTCCTTCTCTTCTTCTTTGCAAACTTCCCATCTCTCATTATTCTGTTTTTACTCTTCCTCTCTCACTCTTGTGCTACGATTTTTTTTTCCCCCCTTCTGACCTCACTAATATATCTTTACCACTTTTAGCTTTCTGCTGTCTTTGACACCCACTGAAACACTTTCTCCTCTCCCTGAGGCTCAGATAAAAGAGAGCATAATGTCAGTAGCTGCTACAGTGACCTTTATAACTGTTTGCTTGAAAATCGCTGTCTGTTGTGGTGGGACGAAATACTGACAGGAACAGAAAAGTTTGATCAAATTGGCGTAGTGGCCCAAAACTCTGATGTTTTTGTAGAAATGACATTAGACAAGATGTGGGTCGTATTATATTTGAGAACTTGACAATCACTTATTTCCAACATCAGATATTTTGTATGAATGGGAGGGGAAACAATGCCACTCTAACTGGCTCTTACAGAGAGTGTTGCATTGCGGGATGTTGGTAGTCTTAATGTTGTTAGGTCAGTAAGTTTATTCAAGTCATTTTACGGTTAGTCATCCCTAAAAGTGTTCATGTAGTTTACCTTGTGATGAACGCTCTCCTAAGATATTACATTTCTATATTTCTGAATTGAGTTTACCAGTTATGTTGTGGTGGATATTAACTTATGTTTAGAGTGAATGAATCACTACATTTATGCGTCATACCGGAGTCACAGGGAGCTTGTCAGGGTCGTGGGGGGGTAACAGGATTTTTTCAGACAATGGGATATACCATATTAAGTCCCATTTGTCTGGTTTGGATAACACAATATAAATGTTTTTGTTAAAAGGTTGTGGTTTTGTGGTTAAATGTGAATAAACATGTGAAGTCTTGTACTTTAAGTCACTGTGGGTTTTTTCTGTATCAAAGCAAGACGTGATCTTTCCCTCGGCTTAATCAGATGCTGCCAGTGACTAAACACACCCACAAAAAAGCTTAAAGTGCGATAGTCACTATGCACTCATGGTGACTATCGCACTTTAAGCTTTTTTGTGGGTTTGTTTAGTTTTAAAAGACTGGATATTGAATGAAATACACTGTTGGTTAACATTTCTTCATTATGTTAATTGAAGTTATATTTAATTTATTGCTGCAATTTCTAGGAGAGAGTTGTCATGGCTTGTGTAACTTGTTGTGTTGCCACGTAGGAAATAAATTCCTTCCGAATAAAAACTGGTCAAAGCTTTCCTGGAAAAAAAACGGGGACCAAATCATCTGTCAGGCAGCCAAGAGTTATTGGACTCAGAATTTAATGATGAGCTCAAAAGGACAGTCCTGTGAATGCTGACAACCAGAGCAAATATATCCAAGAGTGTGACAGCAGAGAGTGTGAGCTACACGGATGTGGTTGTTCTAATAGACGCATTTCATGCTTTACATTTACAAGGATTCAAGGATGAGGACTTTCCTCTACGATTAGTATCTTGGGGGAAACATTCCCAAAAGGAGATGTCTTCCTCCAAAACCAGGTGTTGGAAATGAGGAAGTCGGGGTCATCTTATATTCTGCATGTGAAATGAATCATTTCTGTTGAATTAAGACAAAAATTCAAGCAAACTGGGATTTGTCAGTCATGTCTGGGTATGACTATGTGTCCAAATGTTTCAAGAGGGGTCATCAGTGACCAGCTGTGCATCTGCTAGGTGGTGAGGTAGTGAAGTAATGGGAATCACACGTTATGCCGGTTAGCCTTTGTGAGTAACAGGGAAGTCCACGGCTGCTTTTGATATAAAAACTAAAATTCAATGACCTCACAAAAGTTGAGAGAGAGAAAGAGCTGCGTACCATCTGATTCCGCCTCGAAAACAAATGCTGAGCTGGGAGGGAGGTGGGAACAAAAAACATATGGGTTACATTAGCCAGGGGAGTCTTTATTTATGGCACACACATGACAAGGAACATAACCGCTAACAACACGACAAACACACAAACAGTTGTGACTCCGAGGCCAAAAAAAACTCCCAAATAAATGTCACACAAATCATTCTGTGGTAGTAAAACCACTTAGCAAACAAGCAAGCTTTTGGTTTGGGACTTCGTTTTTGCAAAGAAGGAGATTTTCAATCAAGAAAATGAAAAGCATGAAAAATTCTCACTCCCGGCTCATCCTTCTTTCTTCGTCTTTTTTTTTCAACTGTGTGTACGAGGAAGTGCAGCTTCAAATGAAATTCATTTTTTTTTATTTTTCGAGTTGTGCATGTTTTTCGCCGAAAGAACGATCCGCGCATTAAAAAGTGATTTTAGCTTCTCTACCAGTGAACCCGTGTTGAGGTTGTAAGTGTAAAGCTCATCGCAATGCCCTCTCCTCTCCACCAAACCTCTTGTAATTGAATACTGTCCCGCAGCCCCGGCAAAAATCAGCTTAGTGAATGCAGAAAGCTGAAAAAAAAAAAATATGAAGAAACGATTATTATTCCACCATCAGGTTTCAATTACGAGGAAGAGGGGGGGCTAAGTGAACATCAAGTCATATTAAAGTATATAGGAGACCACTGGCATTTGGAGACTTTGTTGAAAGCTCTCGTGTATTAACACACATTCTTACACGTGGCCAAGTTACATTATTTGATTATTACAACCGTAGCCACAGGTTTGGCGTGCAGGCTTTAAGTTCCAGCTCTCGCCTTAGAACCACTTCCATGGAGAACAAGAACCTATTAGTCTGAAAACAGTGATGAGAGAGAGAAAGATCTCCTGTCTACATCTGGCATGCACGGGTGCCAGAAACCCAGCTGTGTGTGTGTGTGTTTGTGTGTGTGTGTGTGTGTGTCAAGCATGGGCAATATATGCGTGTGTTGCATCGCTTTAATACATAAGACACGTAAGACAGATTTAATGACAGGATGGACGTGAGGCTCTGTGTTATGAAGCTGCATTGTAAAAATTTAGATTCGAAAAAGTGGCTGCTGTTCATTATCTTCCAGTCACTCGTAAATCACCTCAAGCTCCTTTAATTCTTGTCTGTTTCTCGGCGTTTATGTTCACTGTGCTGTCTGCCTCTCTTTCTCTCGCAGTCAATCTTTCTTGCTTTGTCCTCACACACCACCACACCGGATTCTGTCACCTGTCTCTGCTTGTTCTATCACTCCCCGAGAGGCAGAGGGATGGCTGCCGCATTCCCAGAGGCAAGACATAAAGGGCCGTGAATGGATGGATGGATGGCGAGGGGGACGTAACCAACGACTAAATTATTAAGTGACACTTCGCTTCGCTTTGAGACACACAGAGACACACTCACAAGGCAAGCGGGTAAACGCATTAGAACAGTTAGCCCCCTGAATGCACCCGACAACTCGACTACATCCTAACTCACGTCAAAATCATCAAACCGGGCCTGGGGCTCTTAAAATTTTTACGCCATTGCTTGAAGGGACGTCGTTGAGCCTGGGAGGCTTTCTGAGAGTGAGTGGCTCTGTCATCGCAGCCATCGCTGCCAATAAATAAGTAAATACGGGAGTGGAGTGGCTAAGCAGCATTGCCACAGAGTTGACAGCACCTATCCACTGTGAGTTTGTGCCCTTGTGTGAACATCAGCAAATAGGTATTCGCACCTGTGTGTGTGTGTGTGTGTGTCTTCTCCCAACCTCTGACAAGCTCCAGGGGGGGTCTTGCTCTTGCCACCACTTCCCCAGCTAGAATGTGCCAAAGTGGGGCTTCATTCACTTAAGTTCCACCTGGCTTTGATTTCCTGTGGACAAGGCTGGAGCACACTGGGACAGCTTTGGTCTAATTTGGTATATAAGAAGACAGGATGATGGGCCATTTGGCCACCACGGACCCAGGGTCTATGTTTAGGTCTAACAGGGAGTGGAACACAGCCACTCAGTTTATGTGGGTGGCGCAGAATTACACAAGTGACTCTAAGTGTCCTTGAAAACTGTATCTATAATGCAGACAGCTTTGGTCTTATGAAGTTTTTAATAACACCAAAACCAACATTTAATGTATTGGAGAAATCTCAGTGATCTAAAAATCTTTCATTTTGTAATTTGGGTGAACCTACCCTTTAACGAACCTTTTTCTTTAGCAGTTTTCAAAAAAGATCGACCCCTGTGGTAGTATATAAAAATAAAAAAAATTAACTTGACCCTCAGGAAATTCTTCAAACAAATGTTTTTTGCGCTGACAAGAGGTAAAACGAGCTCACCCATTGTCTGAATTTTTTCAAATCTGTTTTTTAAAGATCGAAACACTCACTTTATTTTATAAGTATCCAGCCTGTTCTGGTTTTGTGGTAGTTTTTGGAAAGTTTCGTAAGAAGAAAATAAGATTTCAGGTCACAACAGTCAAGCAAATTAAGATTTTTTTATTTTTTGCAGCGTTCAATCTTCATTTGGTCATTTAAGTCACTGCTAAAAATGACCTTAAAAGCCAGACCACCAGCCAGACGCAGCAGACAATCTGCTATAGTTGACCTAACAGCAAAATGCATAGTGATACTTAAGGAACTGTAAAGAGTGTTTGTGGGGCCCATAAATGTGTTCACAGTCTGGATGTGTCTGTTTCAGTGTGCGTGTGTGCATGTATGTGTCTATCTGTGGCTATGCTCATTGTAAAGCCTGCTAATTGCAGTTGAGACTCCTTTAATTAACACAAAGAGAGGTCTCCGGGGTATGTATGGGCACTGCGAGTGTGTCACGAGTTTATATCTAGCCAACCTGTGGGACACAACAGCCTAATCAGAGCCTTTTAAGTCCTGCCATGCTTACACTGGAGGATTAACTGAAGACACACTTTAGTCCTGGAAAATGAGACAACCGAGGATCGCGTTGGTCCGCCTGACAAAAACAAGCAAGGCGATGCGCTCGCACAACTAACGCTTTGAACTGAGTACACAATAATGCCCACAATAAGAGGTGCTGTGTTTTTAATGTTGTAATGGCTTTGCTCGACTGTAAACAAAATGGTTGCCTTGCCGTTGTTGTTTGCAGATTGATGGTTTGTGTACGGCAAAGAGCGCCACAAGAGACACGACACGGGATATATGCCTCAATCTTTCTCTCTTCCCTTTGTCCACCCACCTCCGTCTTCATTTGCTCACTCGTTTCTCCTCCCTCTTTAAAAATAACTTCCTCTCTTTTTATTATTCCTGCCAATTTGGACAGGAGCCCTGGTCAAAGACAGATTACACTAAGTCGCATATCAAACCTAATCAATCTTCAGCCCCTGGAAGGCATCACTCTCCCAATGAATAATTACAGCAATCCAGTTATGAGTTGCCAGTGCCAAAATGTTGCCACCACCATCTTTTAGGATGCTGGAACCCCTGGCTGATTAACCAATGAACTTTGAGGGGGAAGTTTGTGAGTGTCTGTGTGTGTGTGTAGAGAACAAACTGCAGAGGAAGACGAGATGAACATCCAGTCGAGTGCTGCTGTTTTTCCTTTGAGAATTAATAAAGTCATTTCAACTACATTAAATACAAAGTGGCATCGGGGGTATGCAGAGGTTGGAGAGCTGATATGTGTGGAGAATGAGAGTGATCATGAGTGTGTTTTGATCCAGGATTTAGTCTGGCAGGGTTGCTGTAGTCAAACTAAGGCCAAACTCAATTTGGCTTCCATATGTCTTTTAGAAGAATTTACAATAAGAGGAAACGTTTTACCACATCTTCTGCTGCTGTACACAAACGCACAAAAAAAAACACACACAACATACAACGAGATAAAGATGATTAAAAGGAGAGAGAGGGCTGTGATGTGAAGAAGAAGGAGGAAAAAGATAGAGAGAGGAGTGGGAGAGGGATGAATGATGAATGAACGAATCATCCTGTTGGTGAGGGCGCTGCTATCAGCGGGGAGAAGATGCTCCAGTCGTACACCGTCAGTCAGTCATTCAACCGGTGATATGTGATGCATGAAAGTGCATGAGTGTGTGTGTGTGTGTGTGTCAGGCAAGACGAGGTTCTTTCATCAAGAGGCATGTTGAGTGGAAAATATTGAGAGAAAATTGACAAGAAACTGCTTTTCTTTCACACGAGGGAGGGAGGGAGGGAATCCACCGTGTTGTGCATGAGAGGAACTGGTGGTGGTGGAGACTGGAGGGAGGAAAAAGAAAAAAGAGAAAAAAGAAAGGGGGAGAGGAGTGAGTGTGTAACTGCAGGGCAGCTGTATTGAGCGGAGGAGGGTGTCATTTAGAAAGTGGCTGGCTCAGCAATGGCCATTAGTAGCGTTGTGACACAGTGGACCGTCAAGCAAACAGATAAGACAGGCAGCAGAGCCAGCACGAATGTAGGCAGACAAGCAGGAAGGAGAATAGATGAACCGCTTAGAAATTAGGAGGTTGAAAGATAAGATAGGATTGTTTTCATAATTTCCATAATCCTTTGGTAATAATTAATTAATCATTGGGTAAAAAACATGAGTAAAAAACAGCTTCAAATGTCTAAAAATATAAATTTACAATGATATAAAATAGAAAAGTAGCAAATCCACACACACACACACGCGCTGGAGAAGCCTTATTTTACTTTGACAAATGACTTAAAGGGTAACTTTTCTATTTTTCAACCTGGACTTTTATTTTCTCATGTTTTTGTGTCAAAGTGACTGATGGGGGCAGCCTGCAATACAGGCTACAATGTAATCCTTAAGGGCAAATGCGCACCGTCAAGATATATCAACTAAAAGTGCTTGTTTTTGCCACTGAGCAGCTCAGATTGTTATTCTAAGTGTCTGACAATACGACCCTACAGAGAAATGAAATGTTTTCTGTACTTTTTTGCTCGACCCACTGTGTGTCGAACCGAGTCTCGCTCAAGGAGAAGTCTAATTCTGAAATCTTTGGAGAAATCAGGACCTGTTACAGGAGAGGTCAACAGTGGAAACATGAGTGTAAGGATGCGAGCCAGGAAAAGTTTGCTGTGTTGGAGTACAGAAAGTGAAGTTTAGTGTTGTGTAAAAGATTTTCAGGGTTATGAGCTGAATATTTAGCTGATTTCAACAGTGTGACTTTAAATTTGATGGATTTGATTGTATGGATAAGATTACGAGGGGGACGACAAGGAGAGAGACAGCCCGAGAAGGGTGCGAAGCTCAGGAGATTGGTGGTATTCCTGTGGGTGCTGTGACACTAGGCCCACAGAGATTTCACAGCCCGGATCAAGCAAAACGTACATAAACGTAAATGTTTAATTTCTCTGTAAAGTTGTCAGAAACTTATAATAACAGTCTGAGCCTGTCAATAGCAAAAATAAACACTTTTAATGGACGTAATTTGAGGGTGCGCCATTTCCCGGAGCTGTAGCCTGTTTTGTAGCCTGCAGGATGCTCAATACTGGACAAAAATCAAAGCTTGTTGTCCGCATTAGTCACTTGAAAGTTGAAAAATATCAAAATTATCTGCGATTCTTGTCATGTGATTCACTTGAAAGAGTGCTTAGCAATTGCATTGCACTTTTACAACACTATTGGACTCACTAGATAGTTCTAAAAAACTCAATGTACCAGAAGCATCGTCTTTTTTTTAATCCACGCATTTTTCTTCCGTCAAAACCGACGCCTACAAACAATGCAAGCTGCTAATATTTCTTTTCAAACTTAAAAATGTTTTAAGATGTTTTTCAGACTGAATTTATCAGACATAGCGCAGCTCTTCTTCATATAATTATTTCCACATATGCAGTATTAGTCTCAACACCTGTAAACAGACCATGAGGGTTAAGCGGCCGCCCCGTGTGTGGAGGCTACAGTCCTCGCTGCAGCTGGCCCCGGGTTCGAATCCCGCATCGGACGGCCATTTACTGTGTGTCACTCCCCTCTCTCTGCTCCCTGTCTATCTTCAGCTGTCCTATCATTAAAAGCATAAAAGGCCAAAAAAATTATCTTAAAAAAAAAAAACAGACCATGAGGTGTTAAATCAGTGCACTGCCCTTACAAATGAACCAGCACTAGAATATACGATAGGTTATCAAAGCTCCAAACTGTAACGCTATTGAAATGGGACCTTGAAAAATACCAAAAGAATAGACTACTAATGTTTATACCATTTTCAGTTATCTGATATTTTAAGCCAAGGAAGCCTCTTATAACATTATGGTGAAAGACTAGATACCTAATACTGGAATAATACAGCCGGTCCGAAAACCACAAACTATCCAGCGCCATACCGCAAATAACTATGATTTTAAACAAAATTGAGTGAAAGAGAGGGGAAGAGCATAAAGAAAGAGAGAGAAGGAGAGACATAACTAAAAATTACTCAAGCCTGTGAAATTCCTTAGACAGCAGAACTAGCAGTGAAGGCTAAACACTCCACAGTCTGGGTGTTGGCAGACAGAAAACACCGCCACAGGATGAAATCTGACGCTTCGAAACTCACCTATCGCAACCTCTGCTTGGACTTGAATCGCCAATCCCGACTCTTAGCTCAACCTAAAGCACCAATCACAAGCATGATCGTATCGGAGCAAAGCGCAAAAGTGCCGGTGATCCGATAAGATAAGCTTAAATGGTAATTATGTGTATCTACTGTGACAGATTATTCCCCATCAAACATCACTTCCTTGTGACTCTTGACCTGGCAGCGTGTTATAAATAACAAACACACTCCAACTCTCTGCTTTTTTTCTCCATTTTTTTGTACATAAATGACTTTAAGGTGAACTACAATCATGCTTTATTTATTTGCCTGAAAGACAATCTGATCTTTCACTTCACTTTCCCACCGGTCTGTCCAGCTGCCCATTGCCAGAAAGCATTTTGCTGGGGACAGTGTGGTCCTATTGGAGCGGCAGGAATTCACAAACAGAGGGGGCAAACCAAGGTTACTGAGTCGGAGGGCCCAGGCACGCTCCCAAACGAGGCAGGCGGCGACGCAGCCAGCACAATCTGGGGTCCTTCTGCTGACTAGCCTCGCTAGGACTCATGGGAAGGGAATGCAAGACCCTGTTAGGGGCCAAGTTTGGAGGAGTGTAGAGTGAGAGACAAACTGTTTGAAGAGGACAGGGTTAGCACATGAGAACGCTGCATGTGCGTGTGTGTGTGTTTAAAAACCTTGACAAGTAAACTCTGGCTGCCATCACTCGTCACTTCTTTGTGTTGGAAAAGACCGCCTTGCCACACCCCGCGGTATTCCCGTTTAGGCCAAGTCTTTTCCCATTCCAATGAGGAGACATTAAGGGAAGAATAATCACTTTGGACGCAAGCTGCCAATTTAGTCTGAACTTATTTATCTCATTTAGAGTCAGTTTGGAGGGATATACACATGGCAAATACCGACTTCTCAGTTCCCACAGACAGGAGGAAGAGAGACCGCTGGCAGGGCTGACAATGTTCCTCCATTGAGCTTTTCTTTACTGTAACAAGAGAGGGGGTGACAACGGTTTGCCAAACCCTGACAACTGCAATCCTGTCACTGCTTGCTGCCAGTTTATCTGTGGGTTGTTGTTTTTCTTTTTTTCTCTTTTTTCAGTGGATGCTTTACCACTAATTCAATTTCTCCTGGTGTTTCAAGCATTAAATTCTAAATTAGGATGTCCTGAAAAAAAGAAGAAGACCTTCTTACCTTCACAAACAAAGTCTCATACCCGCTGTAGATTTGGAGGACAACGGCCACCGTAGCAGCTCGCTTCCACCCAAACCACATGATGCAGGGACCCCCCAAAAACTCATATCCTACATGGCTCTGGCTACGCATACTAACTAGTCAGCGCAGCACCCAAAGGGGATACAGTAATGCAACTGGAGCTGGCCTCTCTTTTCATGGAGCATGCACACATGTAAGCACACACACACACACACATTAGGTTTAGTCTAATTAGCGTTGGTATTTTCAGGGCTTGTTTGCGCAAATTGGAAATGTGTGATGTGAATTAAAATATGTCCGGGGTTTTTGTTCCCAATAAAAAAAAAAAATGAAAAAAAAAAAAAATAGAAAGGGGTTTCACCTTGCCCCTTTGTTGGGGCTCATACGAAAGTAATTTAGTCCACAGAGAGAGAAAAAGAGAGAGAGAGAGGTAGTAAAAAAAAAAAAAGAGACAGAGGGAGAAAAAGAAGGAGAAATGGAGAGACAGAGAGAAAGGGGAGAGGGGGAGGGAGATACATTCCGCTTGGCCCAGAGTGAGAGGCACTGTGGGTGTCTGAGGGCCCTCGCTGCCAGTAATTGCTTCCATATAGGACCCGTCCATGGTCACACACACACACACACACACACACACACACACACACACACGTACGCGCAGTTCAAAATGTAAAAACAGACACTTATCCGTAACAATCCAAAATTAATAAAACAGCAATTTACGATACATGAAAGTACACTAAAGTTGTGCGTTTATTTAACCGCTGAATCGTGTTTTTATGAAATGTGTCATAAAACGAAGCGGAGGCCACCGTGCTACTGCATGTACTGATGCGAGGGTACACAAGGCCCCAAAAATCCTGAAATGAAACGATCGCACAGTGAACACAACATGTTTGTTACTCTTGGCATTAACTTTAAACATGACTTTTAACTGATTTAAATTACTTCGTGGGCTGTGGGTAAAGCAAGAGCACAGGGACAGCTTTCTCTGTGTGACTGAACACACCTCATATCTACTACTCTTAACCATCGCTTACACTACAGGCAAGACATTAACGGAAGAATAATCACTTTAGACACAAGTTCAAATCTATCAAATAAATATTGTACAAAAATAAATCTTATCTTACATTTTTCCCTCTCTTCAGGTGAAATGTCTTCAAAATGTTAAAAAAGATAAATCTAATCTTGCATTAGGTATTTATATTTTATAAAAGCACTTTATCCTGCTGCACGTCCTTGGCTCTACATTTTTGCTATTCATTGTTACCTATTCACTGTTATGTCTTTCTGGGGCCTGTGTGTTTATTGCTGCTATGGAAACTAAATTTCAACCAAGATAATAACAATAAAGTTAAATTTAAAGTTGGTCTTGTGGTTAGTAAGATTTGATAAATGAAATAACTTCTTAGAAACAGCTATAAATGACTGATGTTTAATCCCTTTCAAGATTGTAACACAATTACTTACATATTAATGTAATGTCTGTTTTGTGTTATTTTCTAAATCTGATACAAATACAGGTACTCACACACACACAGACACATTGTAAACAAAACATAATTAAGTAATTAAAGTAAATTCAAGCTGGTGACAGAAGCTGCACTTTTCCTGCTGTAACTTAGCACCAAGTCTTGAATCCTCTCCAACATCTGTATTTCCAGCGCCTTTATCGGCCTACTGTTGCTTACAGCTGCTGTTGCTAGGCAACAGTTCAAATCAGCAGGTGTAAATGAATATATTTAACTTTAAATGGTCAATTAATCGGATATTAAATATTCTCCAGGTTTTAAAAAATAGAATTAAATGCATCATTCTGCGTGCGATCAAACGGCGTGTTGAGTAGTTTAATCATCTGAATGCGACTATCACAAAAAAAAAAGAATAATCTGTTGCAGCACTTCATTAGTCGGTGAAGAAATGGGATTACTGTAATGAGTAGCTTAGTTGGAACTGACTCAAACATGAGTAGACTTTTTTTTGCCTGTGTGTTTGGAGTCAAACGTAGTGCTGAGTAATTCATGTTCATATATAATAAAGTCACTATACACTTAAATGTCAGATGTAATATGTTTTTCAAGTATGACACAGTACAGTATGTCAGTTACAGATCTTTGTTGTCCTACTCCCTGTCCTCACTGTGAGCGTGTATATTTCAGTACATAGACAGCGTAGGCTCTAGTTTGATGTATTTACAGGTTCCTTCACCTCACAGCGAGTATTACGTGCATGCTTCCTCAGTAACACATGCACACCCACAGACACACACACACACACTCATGATTAATAGGAGTGGGTCTGAAAGGGGCAACAATAGTCATCCTCTGCTCCGCTGCCAAAAGCAAACATACAATATTAGACATATGTAACCACATGTGGTTGTGGCTACATTAGACTGTCATGCACTACCTCTCATGTCAACAACAAAGAAAAAAGATTCAGCTTTTCCCAGTTCCCCATACATATCATAAATCGACTTACATCATTTCATACACAAACAGAGGAGAGAGAGAGAGAGAGAGAGAGAGAATGAGGCAGACAGGCAGGGAGGAAGAGGAAAATGGAAATAAAACATAATTATTTAACAGGATGGTTAAGATGGAAGGAGCAGGTAAGAAGAGAGGCAGACATTTTGAATCTGAGTAATTTAAAGAGGAAATCAGTTTTGCCATTTAAACCAGTTATGGCCACTTTACCAGGTGCAAAGGCACATAGCAGCGTGGAGCCTTGAGCTTGGACAGCAAAAGAGCCAACTACATAAAAATGAATCTTAACTTTACTGGGTTCTACTGGAGTTTAAATAGCAGATGGAATATATGTGTGTGTGTGTGTGTGTGAGGTTCAAAGTGTTAATGTGACTAACACCAGTCGAGAACGTTAGCATGGCAAGTTGAACAGGTGTGGGCTACGTTTTCAGCCACTAAAATGAATGAAGTCACCGAGCCTGCCACACACACACAAACACACTCACACACACACGCACACTTACTCACCCACACATCCACGGTTCCCACCTGAGCAGTAATTTTAAATGACTGTGAGTCTGTGCGACCGAATCGACTGGGCTCACAAATCAAAGGCATGTGGGGTTAGTTGAAGATCTCCAATGAAGTGGCAGAACACAAGTGTGCATGTACGTACGCTGTGCAGGTGTGCGTGTCCAACGAGTGTGTGTAAATTGCAAAACAACACACAGAAAGACTTGACTGCCCTCTCCTGACTTTGTCAGATCTTCAGGGAAGCTCGGGTGTCACATAATATTTCATTATCTGATCATAAACTTTAAACATTACAGATATATAAAATAACTATTCGTCCTATCATCCCTTTGCCACCGCACACATGCTGTAGACTGCAGCCTCAATGAAGCGGACCCACGGGGAAAACTGCTGTAGATTGGTGAGTGCTGTGAGTATGGCATTGAGCATTGTGTGGGTATATATATATGTGTGTGTGTGTGTGTGTGTGTGTGTGTGTGTGTGTTTCCTGGAGGAGTGGCTGTCACTGTATCAGTTCAGTTGCCACAACAGATAAGGCAGTGTACCGCAGTGGTGCTGGTAATGATGCTGGGACCACTGAGACAAGTGTAGGGGAGGTGCCTCTGCAGCTTCTTGCTGATCTCATCACATCACTTTTCATACACAGCCTCACGAACACACACACACACACACAAAAAGCGTCTGCACCGGCAAAATAACTTTTCATTTCTCTAATGCTTTTCTTTTTTTCCGTTCGTGTCGTCTTTCACCCGACGTTTGCGTCATCTGCTCTTGAACTTTTTTCACCTTCACTGCATAAAAATCTCTTTTACAACAAAGCAATTATTCTATAATTGTAAATAAATTAGCTGGGATTAAGTTAAAATGAATGGTAAAGAGGTAGACAAAAACAAATTTAAACTATCTTAAAGATTCTGATAGCTATGAAACAATATCTGACCTTAAAACAAGCGAAAAAGACAACAAAACTATTGAAATATATATTTTCATGATATGATGAACTCAAAAAAAGACAAAGTCTGTGAAAACGTTTGTGTAATGTCTTCTGTGGTGTGAAGTTTTGTCTGAGAAAAAAGCCCTTATGATGTCATCCAAGTTATCTCGTCCTGGACTTGTCAATAGAAGGCCTGTTGCATTATGGGAAGTGTAGGATGACCCATACAGGTCTAAAAGTCTCTGCTGCTTCAGTTTTATTTATATATATATATAGTTTTTAATAAGGTTTTTATATATTTTTCATATTTTTCCCTTATGTGGGGTTATAAAAAAACATGTAGTTTTTACTTATTTTATATATATGTATGAATTTGTGACTTTCGTTTCTTGTCACCTCTAGTTGAAAAAACGATTTAATGTTTTATTTGGAAAAATCAAGACAAGTGAAATAATATGATGCAAATTAGTTCTTCACTAGATTTACTTGATTAAAAAAAAATGTAGAAAATATGGTAACCAGCTGAAATTTAGAGGAACAACCACACAAACCATCAATTATTTCAGCCAAACTATTAATGAATATCTATATTTTTTCTCCTTTTCCAGCAGAGATGATTATATGGAAAGTTCACAGCTAAGGGCTGCCCGGTGAGAGAAAACAAGGAGACCACACTGACTTTATGGACAATTTTTTTTCCTTTTCTCCACTATTAAAACATTGAGCAGGCATCAGATGTCAGCTCTTTATTTTCTGATAGCTGTTATTTAGGTGCCCTAGTTGGCTGGACTACAGTGTTTGGCAGTCGTGAGCACCTCTAAGGAAATCAAATGAAAAATCTGGTTCAAAACCCGCGCATATATAAAACAAGCTTTGATTTCAGCTGTTTACAGTGCAGCCTGAAAACAAAAGAAAAATTTTGGTAGAATGAAACATATAGGCTGAAAAGATACATCCTCAACAAGGGTTAAACAATTAAACGGTGGCATAGGCACAAAAAACATGCATCATTTTTCTAAAAATAATGCAATTCCCAACAAAGGTAATCATTTCCCTTCGGTCAAAGTCCCAGAGTCACACAGAGGATGTGGTGAGAGGTTAGTAAAACAGAAACCTCCACTGTCCTATGCCTAACCCTAAACCACTGGTGTTTCCGTGTGTAGTGCTAGAGAGGTTTGTGGTACAAACGGGTCGTGATCCAGCAGGAACAAGGCTTCAGAGGACATCAGAACACACTTAATCTAAACAGCATTTCCTACCTTGGGCCGTTGCTACACAAAGTGAGCCAAAACCACACAGTGTCTATACACACAGATCTGTGTGTGTGTGTGTGTGTGTGTATACTATGAGGTTGTGAAGATGGCTGGGTCAACCTCAATCAAGGGGAGAATGACAAGAAAACAAGCACAAGCTCAGCTAAACAAATGGGTTTGAGGAGGGGCAGAGGGATTCACAGAGGAGAGACAGAACCCAAACAAACTATAAAGATTGATACAGACAAAGATTAGTGCATGGTGGGGAGCTAAAGACGGGGTCCATAATGTATGTGACATAACCAAACATGCACACACAAAAACACTTTTTCCCTCAAGTCATGCATAGTCCAAACTAGAGGCCGCCAACAACGCCTAAACAGTAGGATTAGCTGAACACAACACTGACGCTTTGGCTTGTGTCTGCATAAGGGAGAGAGAAGGCACTGTAAACTGTTTACAGGGGAACGTAGGGTTACTGCTCCATATGTGTGTGTGTGTGTGTGTGTGTGTGTGTTTACAATGCAATATTGTGGCTTTTGTGATGGGTCAATTCCTTTCTGATTGAGACAGGATCAACACAGAGACAGTGGCATGTGTCCATACACAAATACACATGCTGCTTACAGTTAGGGAGCTGGACACTGAAGAGCACAAGAATGTGTTCAACAACTACAGAGAGCTTAAGTCCTTCGGCTTCTCGTTTGTGGTTTTCTTTCATCAGTTTACTGAGGTTTACCGTCCATATTCTATGATAAATAATTAAATATTAAAGTTCCTATTTAAGAAACATTTCCAGCACAGCGGGGCGTGTATTATACATCATCAGTTAAGCTCTAATGCTCTCTTTTAATGTCAACTTTTCAGCTGTGATCTCAGCTGACTCAAAAACACACAACCCTTTCTGTTCATTCTCATTGACATGGCCAGATTATCCTGATACGGGGCCCAGAGGCAAAACATTTGCTTCTGGGCCCCATTAACCCTTCATTCCTCCCACCTGGCTCTAGATTTGTTGTGTTTTAATTTGACTAAACACAAAGTACTTTACTTTAGCAACACTGACGAATGTCTAAAAAACAAGGCACACGAGGACGAGAGGGCCCTTAAGATAAGCACTCAAGCAGGACCCGTCATGAGACATAAGATTATTCATGTCAGCTGATATTTTGCATTTGTGGTGCATATTCTCAATACTTTCTAAATAATCAAACTCCCACAATTCCCCAGGGGTCTAAGGCAGGAGGCCAATTTGCCGGTTGTCTCTAATCCAGCCTTGCTTATACGTCGTCACTCGGGTGGGCTCAGTCTGTCAAGATGGTGACAGACACAATGGTCTTGGGCTTGTGGCAAATGAGGTTCATTATAGGTTATGAAATATCAAATAAACAACGACATTACTTATTTTTTTATATCCCATACTGTACCTTTCTGGGCAAATGAGGTGAACTGCACATCGACGTGTTATAGGGCCAGATTTTTCAGACTTTGTGTTAAATGTCAGTAGAAATTTGGGGTTTCCTGGTGGCCTACAGAATTTTTGTTTCACGTCGTCCCTCTTTTCTCTTTCCTCTTATTTCCTGTCAATTTCTCTTGCCATCAAATAGTTTCCTCTTATTTCCTGTCAATTTCTCTTGCCATCAAATAGTGGAAAAAGTGCGTTACAGTACTTTTCGAAGTCTCACTGTGGCTTTATACAGTGAAACACTCATTGAATGCCATGCAGATATCCACTTTTGGCAAATACACAGATTATGACTAGATATGACTTTTCACATTTCTGTGCCTTCAGCAATCAAGCCACTGTGGGAGGATAGCCTTTTTTTTTCCATTTCAAAGGAATCACTACATGTTTTACACCTTCTTCTCAGTGGCACAAATATAGACGAGTAAAACTGTCCAAAATCTTTTCCACAGCAAACAACTGTTAGGCTCTTTTAAGTGTGTCTCACATAGTGTTAAATGTTTGATGCTGCCTTGTGCCTCGCAGCGAATGGAGCAGGCAAATCTATGTCACTGCGGCGTTTGTTTCTTTTCTTTTTTTTTCATGAAGAAAAAAAAACTTGTTTGTTGGGTCACATTTGCTGCTTGATATGAAAAAGCGTTTTCAGGTTCAGGAAGCTGCTGAGCAGAACAAAACAGAAAGCGGGGAGATTTGAGTCAGGCCTGTTAGCTAACGGTTTCTGACTCATCTCCAGTAAAATGACCCCTAGTCAGAGCCGTCCCATAGGCTGTGCGAACTGTGCAACCGCACAGGGCCTCGCGCCACTAGGGGGCCTCGCGCCACTAGGGGGCCTCGCGCCTTCAATCGTGCTGTGTGTTTTATCTTTTATTTTTACATTTATTTTTAATTATTTAATTTATTTGTTTAAAAAAATACATTAGTTATGTATGATCTTGTACCAATGACATGTATGATCTTGTACCAATGTCATTAAGTAATGCGTCCTCACTGAAGACGGGAGAGGAGGAAAGTTAAAGTGGGGGGCAGTGAACATGTCGACGGCAAGAGAACGCGACCGATTTTGCAAGCACTAATCGGGCTCTGAGAAAAGGAAAAAAATTAAAAAGAAGAAAGAATTTCACAATTCACTGCGGGGATTGCTGGATAAATTTGTCAGCACTTCCAGAGATGCGGTGGCAACAACTAGCATCTCCATCACGCACACCGACACTGTGGCATCGGGCGAGTGAAGCTTTTCAAAGCTAAAATTAATTCAAAACTATTTGCACACCTCCTTGTCACAGGAGAGACTGTGCGGGCTTACCCTGCTATCCACTGAAAAGGACATTGCATCCAAACTGGATTATAGAAAATATATTGCTGAGTTTGAGGCCAAGAAGGCAAGGAAAGTGACTCTGAAGGGATTAGTTTCTGCGCAATTTACACATGGTGAGTCCGTCTTAATTGTTCGGGTTAGTGTTGTAAATAAATTAAATAATAAGTAAAATAAGTTGTCTATAGTTGTAATTAATGAATGTATATAATTAATGAAAAGTGTCCTAATCTGCTGGTTTAAAATGTCAAGATGCCAAAAATAAAGTGACTGAACTGACTTGCACAGATGTTTTTCTTCCTTAATAAATAAATAGCAAAAAGTCATAGCTGAGACTATGTGCATGATTATGCTGTATTCTTCTACTTGATAAAACGTATTGCAGCGAGATTATGCGTGCATTAGAACTAGAATAGCCGCGTCCGTGTGACTGTTATTCATGCGCAGTTACGCATGTCAAAGAGCAGGGCCTTGCATTTCAAGTTCGCACAGGGCCTCGCACCCCCCCACTGTGCTCAAAAATAAGAGTGGCAACTACATGCTAAAACAATTAGCCTCTCCTGTGCAGGCTGAGGAACAGTTTGTACATTAGAAAGCTAAACAAGTAGTGATGGCTGAAGAATATGGCGCAAATATATTCAGTGTGTGTGTGTGTGTGTGTGAGAGAGAGAGAGTGTGTGACAAAGTGCCTCCCTCGGAGAGAGAGGCTATGATTGTACAGACAGAGTGGCTGTGTGTGATAATGGTTTCCATTAACCTGGGTTGAGTTGGAGGACCTGTGAGACTCTCCATTCATCCCTGTCTCTCTCTCTTACTTGTTCTCCCTTCCTGTCTCTCTCTGTCGCACACAAACAAACACACACACGCACACACACACACACACACAACATCACAAAAGTATAAGGACCCTTAGAGTGACACAACCTATTCGAGAAGTAGGCTATCTCTTTGTGTGACGATGGGCAGAAGGGGTCAGAACTTTATCAAGAAAACCTGAAGAGTCCCCAAAACATTTAGCATTTCCAAACCATTAGGAGCATTTTCTGTGTTGTCTGATGAGAAACATGGCCCTTCACACGTTGAGAGCCTCTAACTTTCTACATCAATACAGCTTGCAGCCAAGAGAGTGAAGTAAAGGGTGAGGAGAGAGCTAAAGAAATGCAGTAGGGGGCCGAAAAGAGACGGAGGCAGCAAAAAAAAGACCTTTCATTTCAGAGTCCCATCTTTACCTGGACCCTTTCTATTAAGGCAATACTTATAAAGCACAATGCTCCTCAGAGGTGCTTTGACTATAACTAGGATGTGGACATGTACAGGAGTGGCTCCAGTAAAAACATGTCATGTAGTAGTGAATAGGAACAGAGGAGGTAGTGTAGCAATTATTGCAGAGAAGCCATTAAGGGCCAGGGGTGGCTTCTTTAGACTATCACAGCAGCTGACTAATGGACAACCTTGTTTCCTCGCTCGCTCACATCCTGGATTTATCTCTTCCAGCTCTCTTGAAATACAAAAAAAAATAAAAAAATCCAGAGTATTCAATATGCTGAGCAGAGTTGTTTCAAAGTGAAAACATGGTTTTATTTCTTTTAATGGCATGTTTGTGTGTGTGTGTGCAGTTGTTTCCTCCTGTCTAGTGCAAGATTGGCCCCAGGGCAATGGGTCCCCAATGCCACCCCCTTGTTCTTTTCCTCCCTGCACTCGTCTCCAGAGAGCACAAGACATGTACTGTATTAATGCAAAGTGTGATAGAAAACTAGTACACAAGCAACGAAGAACAGGCGTCATCTTTACAGGGCTGAGTCAGGACACCTCGAAGGTAGAGGCCAAACAGAGCTCCTCAGTGGTGACAATGTCTGATCGTTAGAAAATAAGTCATTTTGTTTGTATATAAGTCCATAAAAAGAAAATCAAGACCTGCAAACATCTAAAATAAGTCAGGTGAAGGTGTAAAATACAGGTGTATTTAAGAAATATAGAGAGAAATATACACTCACTTTAAACAGGCCTATCAACCATTATGTGCATCAGGCAGTAACTTTGTACCCGCCATATAAATATGTACTATTCAACTCATAAATTAAGGTGGTTTCACACATTCACCAGTTGTTTTTAGGCTCTGTTTTTGTAAGTCAATGACTTAGAGCGATGTAACGCATAGAGGACGTGGTGGAGTGAGTGATGCAGTGAGTTGTATTAAATTGCCTTTGGCTGCGTCTTCATTTTTACTTGTTACTTTTTATTCTGTTTCTGGTAACTTGCCTTTGAAATTTAATACAATTTTATCAGCCATGATTCCATACTACCACTTCATGTCAGTTATTACAGCAACATGTCTACTGCAGCTCTATTGCAATAAAAAAAGAAGAAGTTCAGGTGATATATTTGCCAGATATGTTGGAAAGAAGGCAATGAAGCATACAGCGCTGTCTCCCTCTCTCCCTCTCTGTGCGTGAACCTGGTGTTTTTAGGTTGGAATATGTGAACCGGCTGAAGTTCAGTGATGTAAAACTGAGAGAGACGTTTTAATTGTCTTTAGGTTTTTCCATGTATCTGACAAAACAGTGTCAGTGACAGTGTGTTTTTTTTTTAGATGGGAAACTGTTCCAGCTTCTCTGCACAAGTCTGAATCGTCATTTTGAATCAACCTGCTGGTGCTTGTGCTTGATTTAATCTTAGGAGCTCGTATGGATAGATGCACTTTGGCAATGTATGATTACATCAGATTATTACTGAAAACATAACCTGCTGCCTTATGAGTTAACCAACAGAGGGAGATATGATATTATTACCACAATTAGCAAAGTGTGTTATTAACTGTAAAGAATTTGATTGTGGGGCAGCTCACTCTGCCTGAGGAACGTACCTGCACCAACCTCTTGTGTCGGGGGAGGACTAGTTTAAAGAATGGGGTGTGTGTATTTGCGTCAGTACAAAGTTAGATTTGTAATTAAACTGAATAATAAATATACAGTATGTTATACTTGATATGTTTTATTACCTACACGGTGACATTTAGCTTATGCACATACCCATGCACATACACTCCCACGAAGACGTATTCACATGCCCGTGCATGCACACACACAAAACACCCTTGTGAATTGCGTGTGTTGAAATGACACAGCACTTATTAGCATTTCATTGCCATGGGTGCCTCTGCTGTTTGCCCTGGGCATTGCTCTTGGCACAATCCAACATCACAGACATAAATAAAATGAAGTGGGGCGAAAAGAGAGCGACGGAAAGAAAGAGAAAACGAGGATTAGAGAAAGAAAGACTTGATGCTTTGAATTAAACATGCTTTGATTGTGACGAGAGATGAATGTGCGTATGGTGTGTAAGTCAACATGCACGTCGGGGCCCTTTGGCATGCCACACCTAGCACGAGAGCTAACAGTGGTGAGCTCTGACGCTCAAAAACAAAAACAGAGAGAAGAAACTTACCTTTGGAACAGAGAGACAGCGGCAGGAGCACATAAAAAGAAAGAAAACAAAGAAATTAGAGTTTTATTTCTAACACACAACCAACTGATTCATTTTATTAACAAGGGATAGTGGTCTAGTATTAACAACTATGAACCAAAGTGCATAAAAACAAACAAAAATAGAGGAATTTGATCCTGATGAGGTTTCTTTAATGAAGCCAAAACCATAAACACAACACTGTCCCTCCACACACACCACGCAGCTCGTGCTTTGAAGAAGTCTGCTGTAAAGCTCGCGAAGGGTTAACCTGGAGGTACATATTTCGGAGACAACCTCGCTTCAGATGAGCTGTGCGGCTGCTCTTGTGGCAGTAATGGGAAAATTGCACTGAGAGGAAGGACACACGCAATTAGAATCTGGCAAGTCGGTCGGCGGTGGGTGGCGGGAGGTGGGGAGGAAGATACAGGAGGAGCGAAGGAAAGGGAGAGAGGGACGAGGAGGCAGGGCCCACCGGACAAGAAGTGATTTAGTTGAAAGCTGGGCTTTTTGTGCACTGGGTAAACGCCGCTCGCTGTCTGCTGGCTGGGGCCGGTCCTCGCCCACCTCGGTGACAGCAGCCCAGATGTCAATCAAATTAGTGCCCATTTACTGCTGATTTGCCCGTGTCATTCGCAATATCCCCTTTCTGCCTCTGATGGGGTGGCACAGAGATGAGGGAGTGATAGAGGAAGAGGAAAAAGGGGAGAGGAGGAGATGGAGGGAGAGTCACTTTTATTGCAGTCTTTTCTCCGTGAATGTCATCTGCCCACTTATCGCGCATTCCAGTGGGACGGAGTGAAGGAGGAGAGGAGGAAGAGAGGAGATCCTTTGTTCCGTGGAGTGGCTCACTAGCACATGCAAATAGGGCGGCAGCGTCAGGGGAGAGGCTGGCGCGGGTTTTAATGGAGTTGGGGCAAACTCATTTTACAGCATAGAGCCACAGAAGAGGAGGATAATAATATCACTGTGTATGTGTGTGTGTGTGTGTGTGTGTCAGCGGGACGATGTTTATAATGCATTGGGCCGATAGAATACTTAAAATAAAATAAAAAGTGCCGCCTGCAATCTGACTTAGATGAATGAACACTAATTCAAAGCATCAGCAGCCTTAAAAAAAAAATCCTTTATGGTGCTGCTGTTTTACTTCATATGCAATAGAGCTTCCTAGCGGTGCTGTTTATATACCCTGGCAGACTGCTTAGAGACACCAAACAGACAAAAAAAAAAGGAGGAAGAAGAAGTGAAAGGGGGGGGAAGGAAAAAAAGGTGTCCTGATTGATGCCGTTTGATTCAATTTCCAGCGTGTGGAGACATTTCAGGGCCCCGGGGGCCTGGGGTGTCTTCACAGGAGCAAAGGAGGGAGAGATGGTGATAGGCTATAGGCAGAAGGAGGAGGAGGTGGATTGGGGTGGGTGAGTGGATAGGGCGGGGGGGGGTTACTCACTAATTTGAGATGCGCCTTTCAACGATGAAGAGAGCCGATGTTCAACTTATACTCCAAAATCTAAAAAGACACATCTAATTGGCTCGAAACACACACGCACGTATATACGATCACCGTGAGAAGAGAGGCTGTTTTGTCAGCCGTCATCTGATTTGATGGCTCTCACTTTTTTCATTGATCTCACAGGTACCAGCTGATCGGAGCGAAATGTAACCCTCTATGATGTTTTACATCTGGCGGTGAAAATATCAAAATGATGTGATGATTGAGACGTTTGATGAAGCTGATCTCAAGTGTGTAGTTTTTTTGCGCGCACACCCCAAGCCATTTGACACGTAAGTACTATATATGGAAATTAAAGGGAAAGTGCATTTTATTGCGCATAGATACAACTGCCATTAACATAACATGGCCACCGTTTGATGAGCAGTGGGAAAAAGTGCCATTCATGTGCCATTCAGTTGTCAGGTCCCAATGAGAGACTAGAAAAATGCATATGAAAGCTTGCATGCTAGTTTGTACACATACACACACACACTTAGGGGGTGGGTGGAGGGTTGGGCCTGTCACTGCTCCGTCAATGACTACTTCCATTTAATGCCGGTCCTGTCACGACAAGACAGGAGCAGAATGAAGTGGATCACCTACAGGCACCACACCTCGCCTAGTCTCTCTCTCTCTTTCTGTCTCTGGCTTCTTGCTGATCTCACTGAGCAGAGACAAGGCAATGTCACCCTACAGTTCACATCAAACATGTGGAGCTTCTCTGACTGAACAGGTCTGAGGACTGCAAATTAGGTCCCAGAGCAAAGATTTTTAGAAAGTTTGAGAGGACCAAAAAGAGTACCAGAAAAAATAAAAGGTAGAAATACAGGCAGGAGAGAGGTAATCACTGTCTCTGTGCAGGTAAATTACCTGAGTTGATTTCAGTCCAATCTGTCTCTCCGTCTCTAGAGGGGAGGAGAAGTGTGTGTGTGTGTGTGGGGATGACATTTCCCTGAATTCACTGCCTCCCTGCCATATTCCCTGTAGGTACACACACACACATACACACACACACGATCTTTCAAGCAATGCCAAGCATTCTGCATCTCCAGTTGACACACGAAAACACACATTCTTCTTTTGCAAATGACGTCACGCATGGCCTACGTTTCTTCC
Organism: Larimichthys crocea; assembly: GCF_000972845.2. Classification (NCBI taxonomy): domain Eukaryota; kingdom Metazoa; phylum Chordata; class Actinopteri; family Sciaenidae; genus Larimichthys; species Larimichthys crocea. The sequence continues at coordinate 4,301,660 of NC_040020.1, forward strand.
CCCCATCATCAACCCCAAATTTTCCTTAATGCATTATTAGGAAGGCTTGAATTAGCACCCATGTGCTTTTAGTTTGTGTGTTTGATTGCTGCTCCGCTTCAGCAATGGCCGCAACGGGCCTTCAGTTAGGGGCAGGAGGGAAAGTGAGAGAAAAAACTTAAAGAGGAGGAGGAGAGGAGAAAGGAGGGAAAGGAGGAAAAAGGAAAGGAAAGAATAAGGAGAGATGAAGTCAAGGAGGAAAAGAAGAAAGTTAATGTCAGGATGTGCCCCATAATGACTAGTATAAGCTCTAGTGGGAGCTTCCTCTCGCGCCAGTTCCAGAGAGGGTAGCTTGATTGGGGATAATTGGCTAGCCTTCACTAGCGGTTAGCATCCAGGCGTGGAGACAGGGGAGGGCACAGGGGAGGGCACAAGGGCTTGGCACACACACACACACACACTCACACACTCATAGATACACAAACACACACACATTTGCAAACACAAAATCATGTGCAGAGACACACAAGATATACCAGAATTGAGTAAGACAATGTCCAGAAATTAAAGTCAAAGTGCCAACTGCTCGACTGCAGCTTCCACATATTCCTTTAAAAACATCCTGATATCTGTGTAACTCGTGTACCACACATGAATTCAAGTTACATCGCATGCTTAAACTACTGCGCGATGTTTTACACGATCTGATCACATTACAGTGGGAGAGGTTTTTGCGTTCACTCTTGCAGAGCGCAGCAAACATTTAATAGTTGTGCAAAGTTGCATTTCTCTGATGGCCTTCTCGAGCTCCTATTAATCACAGTCTAAAAGCAAAGCTATAGGCGGGTGAGATGGGAAGGAGCACTCGTAAAAACAGCACACACTCCCTGTAGCTACAACCACACACACACACTTTCCTATCAAAGAGATAACTTTACAGAGCCACCCGCCTCCCCGGCCCACTGTTGTGCCAACAGCGGTTCCATCAGAGCTTTTTGTGCCCTCCGGCTCTGGTGACTGTACGAGCCACATGTTGACGGCAGCCAGCCAGTGACTCAAAGAAACACAGCAGTCCACGCTCAAGAGCAATAAGGAGGCTGTCTTTAAGAGAAGAAGTAAAACACCAGAGCTGTCGGGGTCACAACAATAAAATCCCCTATTAACTTTTGTACAGGTATATGACTTTACAAATATTTTAACATTATAAATCAAACTCTCAATCGTTCTCTCGGTACCTCCGGTAACTTCACATCCAGTAGATATATTACTTTTTGTGATGATGTTGAGGAAATATGTATTTTATATTTTTCTGACAAATCAATTGAATCTATGAATAACTGAACTGCAATTATTTTCTACATATTAATCGCATCACATCTTCAGCCGCTCTTTGTTGACATTGAGTTCTTTTGTTTAGCCAGTCAGTTTGAAAAAAGTCAACTTTTAAGTTAGCCCACCTTGTAGAAACATGAACCAATTTACCTCATTTAGCTGATGTATGAAGGCTGCTTTGTTGTTGTTGTTGTTGTTGTTCTTTAGTCCAGTCCACAGAATTAATTAAATCTGCATGTGATAGTGGTTTTTATAGCCATGAAATAAAAGTCAAGTCGCAGGATGAAACCTTCACTGACTACAGCCTGTCCAGAAAAAATTAACCATTCAGCTCGTCAAGAGTAACTTAAAGGTCCGGTGTGTAAGATTTAGTGGGCTCTATTTATAATATGGCAGACATAGAATATAATATACATAACTATGTTTTCATTACTCTACAGTTTGCTTTTTGCAGTCACTGTAGTTTCTCCTTCACAGAAAGAAGGACAGTGTGAGGGGATGGTAATCAGTTATTTGCTACTTTACTTTTTTTATGTCACTGAACTGTGTACTATATACTGTACTTCTGTAAAAAAAAACCTTTATCATAAATTGACTAATATACATCTAACTAAAGCTAGACACAGTACCAGAGCCATTTAACACGTAAGTACTATATATGGAAATTAAAGGGAAAGTGCATTTATTGCGCATAGATACAAATGCCATTAACATAACATGGCCACCGTTTGATGAGCAGTGGGAAAAAGTGCCATTCATGTGCCATTCAGTTGTCAGGGCCCAATGAGAGACTAGAAAAATGCATGAAAGCTTGCATGCTAGTTTGTACACAACACACACACACACATTAGGGGGGGGTGGAGGGTTGGGCCTGTCACTGCTCCGTCAATGACTACTTCCATTAATGCCGGTCCTGTCACGACAAGACAGGAGCAGAATGAAGTGGATCACCTACAGGCACCACACCTCGCCGTAGTCTCTCTCTCTCTCTGTCTCTGGCTTCTTGCTGATCTCACTGAGCAGAGACAAGGCAATGTCACCCTACAGTTCACACAAACATGTGGAGCTTCTCTGACTGAACAGGTCTGAGGACTCAAATTGTCCCAGAGCAAAGATTTTTAGAAAGTTTGAGAGGACCAAAAAGAGTACCAAAAAAATAAAAGGTAGAAATACAGGCAGGAGAGAGGTAATCACTGTCTCTGTGCAGGTAAATTACCTGAGTTGTTTCAGTCCAACTGTCCTCCGTCTCGAGGGGAGGAGAAGGTGTGGTGTTGTGGGGATGACATTTCCCTGAATTCACTGCCTCCCTGCCATATTCCCTGTAGGTACACACACAACACACCACACACACACAACGATCTTTCAAGCAATGCCAAATTCTGCATCTCTAGTTGACACACGAAAACACACATTCTTCTTTTGCAATGACGTCACGCATGGCCACGTTTCTTCCCCCATCATCAACCCAAATTTCCTTAATGCATTATTAGGAAGGCTTGAATACCCCATGTGCTTTTAGTTTGTGGTTTTGATTGCTGCTCCGCTTCAGCAATGGCCGCAACGGGCCTTCAGTTAGGGGCAGGAGGGAAAGTGAGAGAAAAAACTAAAGAGAGGAGGAGAGAAGAAGGAGGGAAAGAGGAAAAGGAAAGGAAAGAAAAGGAGAGATGAAGTCAAGGAGGAAAAGAAGAAAGTTAATGTCAGGATGTGCCCCATAATGACTGTATAAGCTCTAGTGGGAGCTTCCTCTCGCGCCAGTTCCAGAGAGGGTAGCTTGATTGGGGATAATTGGCTAGCCTTCACTAGCGGTTAGCATCCAGGCGTGGAGACAGGGGAGGGCACAGGGGAGGGCACAAGGGCTGGGCACACACACACACCACACACTCACACACCATAGATACACAAACACACACACTTTGCAAACACAAAATCATGTGCAGAGACAACAAGATATACCAGAATTGAGTAAGACAATGTCCAGAAATTAAAGTCAAAGTGCCAACGCCGACTGCAGCTTTCCACATATTCCTTTAAAAACATCCTGATATCTGTGTAACTCGTGTACCACACATGAATTCAAGTTACATCGCATGCTAACTAACTCGCGCGATTTACTTACACCGATCTGATCACATTACAGTGGAAGAGGTTTTTGCGTTCACTCTTGCAGAGCGCAGCAAACATTTAATAGTTGTGCAAAGTTGCATTCTCTGAGGCCTTCTCGAGCTCCTATAATCACAGTCTAAAAGCAAAGCTATAGGGCGGGTGAGATGGGAAGGAGCACTCGTAAAAACAGCACACACTCCCTGTAGCTACAACCACACACACACTTTCCTATCAAAGAGATAACTTTACAGAGCCACCCGCCCTCCCCGGCCCCTGTTGTGCCAAACAGCGGTTCCATCAGAGCTTTTTGTGCCCTCCGGCTCTGGTGACTGTACGAGCCACATGTTGACGGCAGCCAGCCAGTGACTCAAAGAAACACAGCAGTCCAGCTCAAAGCAATAAGGAGGCTGTCTTTAAGAGAAGAAGTAAAACACCAGAGCTGTCGGGGTCACAACAATAAAATCCCTATTAACTTTTGTACAGGTATATGACTTTACAAATAATTTAACATATAATCAAACTCTCAAGCGTTCTCTCTCTGATACCTCCGGTAACTTTACATCAGTAGATATATACTTTTTGTGATGATGTTGAGGAAATTGTATTTTATATTTTTCTGACAAATCAATGAATCTATGAATAACTGAACTGCAATTATTTTTCTACATATTAATGCATCACATCTTCAGCCGCTCTTTGTTGACAGTTCTTTTGTTTAGTCCAGTCAGTTTGAGAAAATGCAACTTTAAGTTAGCCCCACCTTGTAGAAACATGAACCAATTTACCTCATTTAGCTGATGTATGAAGGCTGCTTTGTTGTTGTTGTTGTTGTTG